>NC_039246.1:25787421-25830678 GCF_003368295.1 Carassius auratus | reverse complement strand
CAATATGTCTATCTTACATTTTCAAATAAATATATAAATTCAAAACCCACTTAACTCAGAAATCAATCTGAATGGGTATGACTCGCCTGGTAATAATTGAATTATTGTGTAAAAAATTGTAAAAAACACAGTCAGTGTTTGTGTACATGCATGTGTGTGCTGCAGTGAGAGCCAAGGAGGGAAGTAGGTTCATCACGAGATGTTAAATGCTCTTAGATCAAAGGCAGTAATGCATATTCATCTGAACTAGAGCACTCAAACAAATCCCTCCGCCTTTTCTCTCGCTCTTTTTCATTCTAACATCTCTTATAGGCCTCCAGTTTAACTTTCAATCATCTGTGTCTATGTTGTTTTGTTGTGTAATGTATCTGCAACAGGAAGTCCGTGTGTCAGATTACGGTTCTGTGAGTTGTGAGCTATCACTCGTTTGATCTGCTGTGTGTGTGTTGTTGTTGTTTGATTCCGAGCCAGTTTAATGACGGAAGCACCAAATCGCAAGCAGGAAACTTGAGAAAAAACTCCCGACTGATCTAAAACCTCCCACTGTGCACATGCACATACCCACATATACACCCATATAATGATGGAAAAGGGAAAATAAAGAATAAGGAAATTATGTGAAGATTGCAAATGCCTGAAGATTGCACACTGTACACTTTAAACAGCGGGGCGGAGAGGGAATTACCGTTATATAGTGTGGTTTTCTTTTCCTTCACTGGAATTTATTTTCGGAGTTTATTTTCCATTGAAGAGAAATGACATTTGTGTTTTGAATTAGTTTGAATAAGTGTTACAGAGGGGTTCAATAATGTCTTTTCAGAACATAATACAAAAAGCTTGATCTCGTCGCTATGTTACAGTTGATGTATTGTGAGCATTTTTATTATATTTTATATGGAATGTAAATGGGGTGGTGATGATGTTTCTGAGTGGAGTTGAGGAGGTGTTTTAGGTCGCTGGTAATCTATATTCATGTGCTTGACATTACTGAGCCTGATGGCTCTCAGCTCCATGTTTAATACATGAGTCAGAAAGTTTAGGCCAGACTCAGTTCACTCTGCACAAGGTCACAAACACACACAGTACACTCATTAGTGGGTGTGAGGTCAGTTTTGCATGTGGGATCTGTTATTAACATGAACAACTGACTCAACTTTTCTAGATCTCCTGGTATGTTATTTCTAATACTTATTCATCGATGCTGCCTACATTTAATAAAAAGTTATTTCTTTTGTTTTGCTTTTTTCCTGTCCTTTACATTTTTCCATTTTACCTGTAAATTTCCTTTAATTTCTTATCCTGTTGCTTCCCTGATATTTTTCTCTCCTTTAGCATTAAGCTCCTTTATTTCTTTCATTTCCATTTTTCTTTTCCTTTCATTTTCTATTGATTTATTTTGTTCCTTTCCTTTTTAATTTCCTTTTGTTATCTTTATTCCTGTACTGTCTTTTTTCCATTTCCTTTCTTGCCTCTTTCTAGTCTTATCTTCTCCACATTTTCCTTCCTTTCCTTTCCATCCCTTTCCTCTCCATTATCCTTTTATTTCCTTTTTCAAGTTTTTACTATTCCTTTGTTTTCCGGTGGATTCCTTTTCTATTGGTTTCTTTTGTCCTTCCTTTCATATTTATTTGTTTCCATTTTTTTATTACTTTGTTTTCCCTGTAATTTCTATCGATTTCCTTTCTCATTTCCTTTGCTATCCCTTTTCCTGTTATTTCTTAGTAATTTCCTGCCCGTCATCCTTTCCTTTTCCTTTTCCATTTCCTTATTCCTTTTCTGCCCATTTTCTTCCCCGTCCTTTTCAGATAATTTATTCTCTTTCTATTACTTCTTTTCATATCACTTTCTTGTCGTTTGTGTCTCTATGTTTACATTTAATATATTTTCTTTCCCGGGCCAGTTCAACTCTCTTGATCTTTCCTATCCTTTCCTTTCCCCATGTTTATTTCTTGCTTTTTCTTATATCTTGTTCCTTTCCTTTCATTTTCTGTCCTGTCCTTGGTCCTTCTTTAGCCCACTTCTCTACTTTTCATCCTGATCCAGCTTCCCTGCTTCTTCTCATCCTTTCCTCAGTCTCCTCTTCACACACCTTTATTGTGTTGATTTCTGCTACTTCAGACCATTTATCTAGTAAATGCCTACGGCCATGTTTGTTTGAGTGCAGTGCACTGTAAAGAAAACCTCTCAAACGAATAGTCCCCCAATTTGAAATGCAGGATTAGATTAAGAAAAAACCCATTATGTAGGATTTTCCAAAGGCAGAGAGAATAGATTGAATTCAATTTGTTTGTGTGTCTTCATTCTGGTAGTGCGTCATGAATACTAAAATTTAGGTTAAAAGCTGTCTGCTCCTGTGGACAGAATACTCTTACTCTGTGCTTTTCCTGTTTATGTTTTATTCTGTTATTTTCTAGTTTGTGTGCTTATTTTTCATGCTTGCATTTGCCTCCTAATTATTTCCTCGCAGACTTTCTGATTACTGTGCCATACTTTTCATTTTCATGCTTTTTTTAAGTTTTCAGCATCTTTAACCTATTTTTTCTGACTTGCTCTGCTGGTCCTCTCTTCTCTCTCTCTCTCTCTCTCTCTCTCTCTCACACACACACACACACACATACACAAACATACCTGTTTTATCTCTTATTTTTCGTACTCATCATTTTTCCAAGTGCTGTGGTTCTGTCTCATTTCAGATTCTTCATGGTTTCTCAGAGTGCATGCTGGGTATTTTCTCAAGGGAACTGAATGACACAGCTTTTCACCTTTAGTTACACTCAAAAGAACAGTGTGTGGGGAGCCAGGCCGCTGCACTGTAGGACATATCTCACAGTGACATACGTTATGTGAGGAAGAACATCTTGCCCCTCTAAATTTTTCATTTAAAGACCTTAAAAATATTTATTAATATTTTTTACTTTTATATTCGTATTTATACATTAATTACATTTTTAAGGACAGTTATAATTTAATTACACCGTTTAATATAATATTTTGCAAGAATATCTATTTTTTTATATTGTGCATTATAATGTTGTAATGTCTACATTTATTTAAAATAGTAAATATTCATGCATCTTCACTCTTGAGTCAGAGTGTAAAATAAATATAACTTTATCTTACTGTGAAGCATTATATACAAATGTGAACTTGTAAATCAACCTACAAATAGCTTACTTAAAGTATAGTGGACTCTTCATGGTAAACTGGGGTAAAACAATGAAAGCATTTTGACATTTATCGTTTAAAATCTAATTTTGCAGATGTACCATCTTGTGCTATACGTACAGCATATTCTGGTTTTCTGTTTGGAGCTGGTCCAGGTCTGTTTGCTAACTTTCTCCTTTTGCCTGGCCTTTAGCAGACTGGACTACATTTACAGTTTGGTTACCTGAGCATGAAATTACAAGAGTTTCTCCCCAACAAGCACACCTTTTAGTCTCCTACGATCTAGACACACAACAAAATTCACACTTCAATACTTAACAACAACCTTCATTGCGGTTCCATTAGCATTTATATTGCTCTCACAGCAGGGGGAGCTGACACAGGTTTCGTTTAGTCCGGTCAGGCATGCACACACATACCCATCTCAGTCCAGAACAGTAAGTACACCTTACCTTGAGTGAATTGAGTTCAGAAAGTGCCTCTCAGGTCCTCCTGAGACCTACTGAAATCGGTGGATGAAACCGAAGAGTCAGTTTTACACTTTGGGACACGTAAAAGCCTGAAGAACACTGTCGAACTGAATGTTTATGCGTGTTTGATCCATAATGAATGGGTTTCTGTGAGTTTTATTAACGTGAAATGATCTCCTCTGTCTGTTTCTCCTCAGTTGTCGGGCTGCGGGTTGTTAGGTGTGGGCATATGGCTGTCTGTTTCTCAGGGCAGTTTTGCCACCTTCTCCCCTCCTTCCCCCTCCCTATCAGCCGCCAATCTGGTCATTACCTTGGGCTCTGTCATCATGGTCACGGGCTTTCTTGGTTGCCTCGGTGCCATCAAGGAGAACAAGTGCCTGTTGCTGAGTGTAAGTCGACACCTAAACTCCCACAATGCACACTGCATAAGGAATGTATTGTTAATCCAGGGTAATTTTTCTTTCTAATTTATGCATGTTAAGTTTTAATACAATCCTCTCTGGTTGTCTTCCAAAAGTAAACTACAAAAAACTTAATACTTCATCACTTCAGCGGTCGCTGCATATTCAACTGTTCTTAGGCGCTGAAATGTAAGTTTCCATTATGCTACGAAGCATATGAAAAGTCAATAGTTTAGTTAAGGGGGTCACAAAAACTTCTTTAGTCAGCCAAACTTCTTTGACATAAAATAATTACTTAAAGGTGCTGTAGGGAACTTTTAAAAAAATATATTTTTTACATATTTATTAAACCTGTCGTTATGTCCTGACAGTAGAATATGAGACAGATAATCTGTGAAAAAAATCAAGCTCCTCTTGCTCCTCCCAGTGGTCCTATTGCCATTTGCAAGAAACTCCATCGCTCCCGGTAAAAAACAACCAATCAGAGCTGCGGTCCGTAACTCTGTTTGTGTTCAAAATGTAGAAAAATGTATATAATAAGCGAGTACACCATGAATCCATTTTCCAAACCGTGTTTTTGGCTTGTCCTGAATCACTAGGGTACACCTATAATAAGTGTTTATATTCGGACTATTTTAGATTGCTTCGGGGATACCGCGGCGGAGTAACCCAGTAACTTTGTGATTCTTCATAGACATAAACAGAGAGAAGTAGTTCCGGCAACGATGTTCTTCCGCAAGACGCAAGCAGTTCTGTTTATTAACCGCAAGAGCGTCAAAAGTTACCTACCGCAGCTTTAAGTACCCCCCTGAAATTTTAAGTTAATATTTAAGTAGTTCAACAACATATTATTATGTTGATTGTCTTATTTCAGTTAATGGACATTTTATGATAAGTGCTTTATTTAGAACTTTCTTTATATTTACATTTTTATGATTTCATTCTTTAGTAGATTTTCATCAGTTTCTGAACCCTGTGCAGTTCCCTCCCAAAACCTAGGTTTTCAAAATCTAGTTTCTGATAAATATGCCTAATTGTTTCTGTATAGGCACTGTAGTTTGGGTGTTGCTCTGATGTTTTTTTATTCAACACAGATTTAAAAGCAGTGCTTACCTTCATTTGTAATTACTTACGAAACGTCCACATTGCCCAGGGCTTTAAAATACAGGTTTAAAGGAATAGTTCACCCAAAAATTCCGATTCTATTATTGATTACTGTCATTATGATCTCATGTTGTTCAAAACCAGTAAGACCTTTGTTCATCTTCAGAACACAAATTAAGATATTTTTGGTGAAATCCGAGAGCTTTCTGACCCTGCATAGACAGCAGTGTAACTGAAATGTTCCCAGGTCCAGAAATGTAGTAAGGACATCTTTAAAATAGTCCATGTGACTAATAATTTTATTACATTTTTTTTGTGCAAAAACAAAGACTTTATTCAAGATTTCTTCTTTTCTCATCAGTCGCTACTGCTATTTACGAGAGCACTATGACACATGAATGGAAGAGAAGAAATGGTTGAATAAATTCATTATTTTGTTTTCTTTGTGCACAAACAAGTATTTTTGTAGCTTCATAAAATTACGGTTGAACCACTGATGTCACATGGAATATTTTAACAAGGTCTTTACTACCTTTCTGGGCCTTGAACTTGGTAGTTTCATTGCTGTCTATGCAGGACAGAAAGCTCTCAGACTTCATCAAAAGATGATGGAGAGTGTAGGAGTACAGAGAAAGGCTGTGAAGCTGAGACGATGCGACTAAGAAACAAAAGAATCCTCATTTCCACATTCCACATAGTTTCTGTCAGCCTTTGGGCAACACCTAGTTGTTTTTTTATTTTATTATTTTGCTATATATATTATTGATTGGTTGATTGAGAGAGGGGTCATTTTTGGCCTGACTTTACATAATCCCATAAAATTATGTAATATATATATATATATATATATATATATATATAATATATATATATATATTATATATATATATATATATATATATATATACACAAAGTTAGTATTGTTGGATATTAATAGTTTACTTACTTTTCTCTTCTTTTTCTTGTAGTTCTTCATGTTTTGTTGATCATTCTGCTGGCAGAGCTTATTATGCTCATCCTTTCTTCGTGTACACGGACAAGGTACAGTATCAACAATAAGCATCACACACACACCCTTAATCTATCACACACACACACACACACACACACACACACACACACACACACACACACACACACACACACACAGAACTAACCACCCACTACACACAGACTTTCATTACCCACTCGACTGCTGACAACAACAGCCCACACATCTGCTCTTCTGGTTTACTCTCTCAGTATTCTTAAAGTTTTCTTCATTTCCAAAAAACTACTCTGTAACTCATATATTCGGATTACAAATGCTTTCATGTGACTTTAAACTTTTCTGCAGGTGAGCGAGAACGCTAAGCAGGATCTGAAAGACGGCCTGAGGCTCTACAACACGGACAATAACATCGGCCTCCGCAACGCCTGGAACATTATCCAAGCTGAGGTGTGTGTGAATGAGTGCAGGTGTGATATAGGGTCATCAGTGACAGTAATGGCAGTTCACTGGGAGTTCAGATAGCTGATTGGGCCACATCTTATCGGCAGCTGCTCTCCACAGAATTATGGGAGATAACTCATGAAGCCCTCCAGTATTGAACAGTATGCAGGCGTCTGCAGAAATTTCCTTTGCTCAGTGTGTAAATGATGAATCTACTTAATAATTACTTATAATTACTTATAATTCACTCTGTCTCTCAGTGGCAGTGTTGTGGTGTTACTGGGCACACAGACTGGCATGATGCCCTGCAGGAGAAAACAGTTCCAGACAGATGCTGCCAGGAACACTACAAAGAGTGCGGTCGTAACGCCACTAACGTCTTCTGGTCACAGGTACAGCTGGATATTTATTATTCTATTTTGATAGTTTCTCAAATTAAAATGTTATTTTAATAGTTTCATTGATTTGTATTGTATTTTATTTTATTAATGCTTTATTTTATTTAAATAGTCTCAATTTAAATGTATTTAATTAAATATTTTCTTTGCTTTTGTTTTATTTTTCTTATTATTTTAATTGATTTATTGGTGTATTTTACTTAATTTAATACTAAATTATTAGTAATTTAACACTGGTAATTTGGATATATATATATATATATATATATATATATATATATATATAAAATAATGTATTTACATAGTACAGCAAATATAAACAGCAGTTAATACAAAATTTGTATTCTAGTTTTGTATTGTAGTTGATGATATTTCTCTCTTTTATTAGTGTTAGTAGTTTAGATTAGAATTTAGAAATTTACTAGACCAAGTCGCCCTAATTGAGATACGGTATATAGTCATAAATAGTTTTCATTTAATAATTTACCAATATTTTAGCTACTTGCTTAAACTTTAGATAACTACTTAAAATATATATAGATAAAGATAGTGTGACTATAGTTTAGCTACTTTGAGTTCTGAATGTGGTACACATTGTAAATGTTCAGAATTTATAAACCGTTTCAGAATAGCCTTCCCAGCATTACTTATAATGTTACTACACACTACTTCTTTCTGACTCTCAGGGTTGCTATGAGAAGGTTGAGGAATGGCTAAATGACAACAAAACATTTGCTCGGAACCATCGCGATGTGTGTGCTGGTCTTACAGGTACAAATATTACCATTAAACATTCTGGAATGTTTTGGAAAACAGCTTTTCCTTCAATGATGTCACATCCTGTTTGATGCACATCCACGCTGAAGTCATTTTCTTTGTTCTGCAGCTGCTCGGGATGGCATTCTCCATGACTTTGTACCAGCAAATCCACAGGGCGGGAAAGAAGTATGATGCCTAGAGGAAACCCAGTGTTACACGAAAAAAAAAAAAAAAAACTCTCTTAGCAGCTAATGTATTATTTCAAACCCTGCTTTGTGCCATCACAAACTATTACCAGTGAAAATGAAGCTGTACTTTTTTTTTTTTTTTTTGGATCAGATTTAATTATGTAGAACAGACAGTAGATATTTTTGCTTGGCTGCTGAGTGGCTAATTTTTTTTATTATTTTTTTGGGCCTGAGGTTTAAAAGCAACTGTAAGATGACAACTAATGAAGGGACTGCACTGTAAGAAGCAATTATGGATGTTCGCAGCCGTAATGCCCAATGGTTTGGAAATAGTCTATTATCGTACGGACTGCACAAAAATGCCCACATGATGTAAAATCGGATTTTAAAGATCTGTAGCTAGTAAAAGGATACATTCACTATTTCTTTATTGGACACTTGTGTACATGTAGACGCAGTTCCCTTGTAATATATCAATCGCATGCTGTATGTATTTCACATTCACATAAATTTACTGTACAATTGAACACAAGTGTTAGGGAAAGTGCGGTAAGATTTGTCTCCTTCTTTAGCTACCAAAAAATACACTTCTTTTTGTCAGATTATCAGACACAGTATTCAGAAAGGCTCTAATTGTTTTTGTTATATTAAATATAAAATGAACATGAAAATATATACAATTAAAAAATAAAAAAATAATATATATATATATATATATATATATATATATATATTATAAATATATTAATTATAAAATATTTAAAATTGTATATATATATGTGAGTGTCAAAATTTTATACATTTATATACATAAATATACACATAAATTATTTTCTACATTTGGCTTCAAACATTCGGATTATTTTAAAGGTATTTCTGTCAATTTCATATTTGAAAAGTGTCACAACTCACCCCATTCTTCCCTGCTTTCATTTTTTTGAAGTATGAATGTGTTTATATGTTCCATGTATGAGAGAGAGAGAGAGAGAGAGAGAGTCTGGACTAGTCATCTGCTCGCTCTGGGGCTTTGTGTCCTGGTGACTCTCTTTTCATATCTGTCTACTCTCTTTGTTTTCTCGCTCACTGATCTTTTCAAAGTGCATCTGTACTGCTGGGAGGCAAACGAGCTGTCCTACTCCGCCTACCGTCAGGGAAGAGAGGGAGATGAGATCAAAGGATGCAGGATATAGAGGTTAGGAAATAGAGGGGGGGAAAGACCTAATAACGGCCTCTCTTGAAAACAAACAGTATCATGCAATGGCACCTGAATGCGTGCAATGAGAGTTAATTTATAAGCCATAACCTCAGCGAATGGTTTGTCGCACCTGTCATTTTCCTAAAATACATTCCTACTCAGTTTGTGAGTGCTATATGTGTGATTTGATCCATGGATTTATTAGTTGCATCATTACATTATTGAATTATCAGGATAATTTATTACCAAGTGACATATCTGCATTACTGTTTAACAAACGTATTATTTTAAATAAAAAGAAAAAATGTTTGAAATAACTTGTTCTTGCCTGACATGAATATTACAAAATGCCTGCCTCCAAAAACTAAAATATGCCATATTCATTTTTTCAGCATACATTGCAGTTAAGCAGTGGCGAGCTGAATAAAAATAATGATTTTTAGGTAATACATTGTTCAGACATGTTAAATTAATGCATATACAGTTTTGTTCAAAATAATAGCAGTACAATGTGACTAACCAGAATAATCAAGGTTTTTAGTATATTTTTTATTGCTACGTGGCAAACAAGTTACCAGTAGGTTCAGTAGATTGTCAGAAAACAAACAAGACCCAGCATTCATGATATGCACGCTCTTAAGGCTGTGCAATTGGGCAATTAGTTGAAAGGGGTGTGTTCAAAAAAATAGCAGTGTCTACCTTTGACTGTACAAACTCAAAACTATTTTGTACAAACATTTTTTTTTTCTGGGATTTAGCAATCCTGTGAATCACTAAACTAATATTTAGTTGTATGACCACAGTTTTTTAAAACTGCTTGACATCTGTGTGGCATGGAGTCAGCCAACTTGTGGCACCTCTCAGCTGTTATTCCACTCCATGATTCTTTAACAACATTCCACAATTCATTCACATTTCTTGGTTTTGCTTCAGAAACAGCATTTTTGATATCACCCCACAAGTTCTCAATTGGATTAAGGTCTGGAGATTGGGCTGGCCACTCCATAACATTAATTTTGTTGGTTTGGAACCAAGACTTTGCCCGTTTACTAGTGTGTTTTGGGTCATTGTCTTGTTGAAACAACCATTTCAAGGGCATGTCCTCTTCAGCATAGGGCAACATGACATCTTCAAGTATTTTCACATAGGCAAACTGATCCATGATCCCTGGTATGCGATAAATAGGCCCAACACCATAGTAGGAGAAACATGCCCATATCATGATGCTTGCACCTCCATGCTTCACTGTGTACTGTGGCTTGAATTCAGAGTTTGGGGGTCGTCTCACAAACTGCCTGTGGCCCTTGGACCCAAAAAGAACAATTTTACTCTCATCAGTCCACAAAATGTTCCTCCATTTCTCTTTAGGCCAGTTGATGTGTTCTTTGGCAAATTGTAACCTCTTCTGCACATGCCTTTTTTTTAACAGAGGGACTTTGCGGGGGATTCTTGAAAATAGATTAGCTTCACACAGACGTCTTCTAACTGTCACAGTACTTACAGGTAACTCCAGACTGTCTTTGATCATCCTGGAGGTGATCATTGGCTGAGCCTTTGCCATTCTGGTTATTCTTCTATCCATTTTGATGGTTGTCTTCCGTTTTCTTCCACGTCTCTCTGGTTTTGCTCTCCATTTTAAGGCATTGGAGATCATTTTAGCTGAACAGCCTATCATTTTTTGCACCTCTTTATAGGTTTTCCCCCTCTAATCAACTTTTTAATCAAAGTACGCTGTTCTTCTGAACAATGTCTTGAACGACCCATTTTCCTCAGATTTCAAATGCATGTTCAACAAGTGTTGGCTTCATCCTTAAATAGGGGCCACCTGATTCACACCTGTTTCTTCACAAAATTGATGACCTCAGTGATTGAATGCCACACTGCTATTTTTTTGAACACACCCTTTTTCAACTAATTCAACTAATTGCCCAATTGCACAGCCTTAAGAGCGTGCATATCATGAATGCTGGGTCTCATTTGTTTTCTGAGAATCTACTGAACCTACTGGTAACTTGTTTGCCACGTAGCAATAAAAAAATATACGAAAAACCTTGATTATTCTGGTTAGTCACATTGTACTGCTATTATTTTGAACAATACTGTAAGTGCCCAGATTCATGTATTTTTATGTTAATATTAGTGAGTGCAAACTTAATTTGTATATTGTCTCGTAGATCTCACACCATGGGATAATAAGATAATTGTTCCCTTTCTTAAATTTCTGAACTTGCTCTCGTACGAGTCATACATTTTTAGGGAACCAAGAAATAACGCAGGCGAGTCACATCTTGTGTTTACATATGGTGTTAATACATTATAAGTCGATCCCTTTAAAAATACATTTACTTTATGAAGTATCTTTTAGTGAAATGCTGTTCAGTGTACAAGGAATGTTCTCAGAACTTCAGAAAATTGTTTTAAGTATTACAGACTGAGCATTTAGAACATTCAAACATTCCGATAATGTTTGGAAAAATTTCAATTGGAATGTTCCTTTGAAAAAAAAAAAAGGCTCAAACTGGACATTTTGAATGTTCGGAGAACATTGAGAAATAATGTTTTTATAATGCCAATGTTAGCAGAATGTTCTTATGAACTGGTCTGGTGTCTTTTTCTGTATACTTAACACACTTGCTCCGTGTTTAAAGCGCTCTTAAAGTTTATTAAAGCAGAAACAGAATCAGGGAGTAAAACAGAACATATATTTCAACACAACTTTATACAGCTCGAAATACACAACGATACAAAATACAAAGTAGAAAACGGTATTGTCTCTTGTTCTCCTCAGAGGAGAGATGTGGAGAGAGGACGGTTCTCTCTGTAATACATGAAGGAAGGGCCTTTCTTCTCTCTTTTAGATCTGCTGTGTGATGTTTGGCATTGAGCTGAAACTAAAGAAGCTCTGAGTAGAGGTAAGACTCTGTCTCCATCTGTTGGCCAACCACTAGATATAATTGCATGAATGCTAGTGTGAAGAAGCAGGAAAATATTCCTCATATACCCATACAGGCTCATTTTGCAGTAGTTGTCCAATTTTTCACACACACCATGATGCAAATGTGTCTCTGATGCCCCTGTGTCTGTGGGAGATCATGGTGTATGGTTATAGATTGTGATTTGTTTCAGAAAGCAATGCTTTGCAACCTTTGACACATTTTAGCGGTATATTTGTGATACAGTTACTTTATGGGGCGGATTTTATTTTACCTAGAGAGATTTCCTGCTTTTTGACTTTTTGACAGAGATATGTTCTCAGACATTTGACAGGGGATGGCTGGAAATATTATGAAACTGAAGCAGGAGTGTCAAAACACTGAAAACTCCATGAGTGTTTGTCTCTTTCTCTCCTTCAGTAGCGGGCTCTCCTCCGGTTATCCCCAAACCCATCTCTCTGACTGAGAAGACTTCAGCTGTACTGACTCGCTGTTGTCTCCGTCTGCCTGCAGCCAAGCACAGGTAAATAAAACATTAGATGAAAACAAAAAAACTATACAAAAGGTGTTTTAGTTAACCTCAATAAGCGTAAAATATGTTTGCATCATCTCCACGTTGTTACGGAAGACTTAGAGGCCGTACATTATTTTTGAATGTCTTGTTTTTTACTTTCTCTTGATCTAAATTTAGCAAAAGTTGTTTCAGTTTTTAAAAAAGCCATTTCTGCACCATTCACAACCATTCAAAAGTTTGGGGTCTGTAAGATTTTAATGTTGTTTTTGAAAGAAGTTCTGCTTGCCTAGTCTGCATTTATTTGATAAATACAGTACAAATCATAATATTCTGAAATATGATTACAATTTAAAATAACTGTTTTCTATATAAATATATTTATTCCTGTGATGCAAAGCTGACTTTTTTTGTTTTTGTTTTATTGCTCCAGTCTTCAGCCTCACATGATCCTTCAGAAATCATTCTAATATTTGATTTGGTGCTCAAGATTTGTTTTTTAATTTTTATTATCAATGCTGAACAGTTGTGCTGATTAATATTCTGGTGGACACCATGATATCATTTAAGTTTAAAAGTAATTATATTTTTTAACATAAATGTCCTTACTGTGACTTTTGATTAATTTAATATTTCCATTCAATTTATTTAAAATAGAATCCCCAAACTTTTAATTGTGCACTGTATAGTGTACTGTATATACTACTATATAATGGATGAGCGAATTTGCATTCGTTTTAAATAAAAAATATTAACTTATATTTATTATATAATATTAATGTTTGTGGCAGGCTTTTGTTGTGCGATCAGTAATTAATTGATTAATAATAAATTCCACTGATATCATATGATATCCATGTATGTCCACTAGCTGTATCCATAAGTACATTATTCACTTCAATTAATATAAATTGAACATATTAACAAAATTTTGGAATGGCATCAAGCTCACAACAATGAACTGACCTTGCTTGCGATAGCTTTGAGTTTACCCAGTAACGAAGCAGTATTTGAGTAAACAACATCATCCTCATTCTCCTCCCCCTCTCCCTCTGCTAATGCACAGCTGTCCGCTGCTGGCAACTCACAGTCCTTATTGGCCGACATCACTAGTCTGGAGTATTTATATTCAAGCCTTTACAAAAAAGAAAAGAGGTCAAAAATCAAAAAGCACTTGTTTGCATCTCAAGCTGAATTTCCATTGACAGCGTGTTACCTTTTGTTCTTTTTCCAGAAGTAACATGTGAGAGAAACCAAGAGGACGGCCATGAAGGCTCCGCCCCCAATTCCGGCCTTCACCCATAGGTTGACCACATCACAGTGGGCGGAGGTCTTGTTCGGGAGAGGTACTCCTTTGGTGCAAAATTTTGGTTCGTTCCACACATAAAGGGTGTCCTGTTACAAGAAGGATACATGATTAATCAGAACGATGCCAAAGAAATGATACTAGATGCATTTGTGGAAAGAGATGTACCTGCACTCCTCCTTTGCACGCTCCTTCTATCGAATGGTAGTCGGTTTCAGTGCAGAGAGGACAAGCGCTAGAGCTCTCCCAGAGGAAATGAAACTCACAGCCATTACATGTACCTGCTGGGCACTTGCTAAACACACAATTAAAAAGGGTTTTTTGTGATTAACATTACCATTGTCTTTCCTTCAAGCAATTAAATTTTTTTGTAAATGCACATAATCAGTCCGACAATTTTTGTGGAACATTTTCTAGCAGAATGGTTCATTTCAGTGCATTTCAAACCCAACTCAAAATTAACTGGACTGCAAAACTTTGAATGTTATTTGTATTAGCATTTATATTAATAGTGGTGTTTCACTCATGGGTAATATTTCAGCTGTTGGGCTTCGACAACAATCCGTTTGTGAACAAATATAGATAATAAGCATAGAAAAACACACACCTCGGCACAGTGAGCTCTCCGCGTGCACTCTTCTCAGGATTGCAACGCAGAGTCACGACTGTGCTACGGCCGTTCAGACAGGATGCTGTGGGCTGTGGAGAGCTGAGGTGAAAAAAAAAACTTGTATTATAAATAAAATATCATTGCAGACATCAACTACCTATTCTAAAAATCTTTCTTTATTTACCGATAGAAGAAGTTGATATCTGGAACTTTCCATGAAGACTCAGGGAAGAGGTCTGAGCTGACAGTGACCCCGTCCAGATTTTTGTGAACCGAAGCTCCTGAGAATGGAAGAATGAAGAAAATGAGACGAGTAAGAAATTAGAACACCTCTGTTCTGAAGGGAGCTAAACACAAAAGTGCCATGTAAAAAAAACTTTACTGTAAGTTAGAGGTGGCCAAATTTCAGATATATTCTCTGTATTTCAATGCATAAAAGATGATTTCTGAAGGATCACGTGACACTGACGACTGGAGTAATGAAGTTACAAATTCAGCTTTGCATCACAGGAATAAATTACATTTTAAAATATATTAACATAGAAAATATATGCAGCCTTGGTGAGCATAAGAGACTTCATTCTAAAAAAAAACACAATCTTACTGACCCCAAACTTGTGAATGGCCATGCATATTAAATACTGTTAAAGAAATAAGCTCACCAAGGAAAGTGTCAGCCAGGCTGATGGACTGAGACGACAGTGATGTTCTAAAACCCCGTCCATCTGCAGGGATGATGGTTGATTGGCACACAAATGTCTTGACGAAATTGTTAAGGTCAGCGGATTCATTTTGCAGGTCCTTACTGGACAGATCCGTAACATTATCAGTGCACACCGCTACCTTCCTCCCCTGAGAAAGAGAACAAAATAATAAAAGCTATCAAATTTCTATTAAAGCAATCTATTTTTAGTCCGCTAAAGATAGAGATGTGTGTATGTGAGAGTACCTCAGCCCCACACAGACTGATATTAAACTGGTGGTAGTATTTAGTTCCCTTGGAGGTGAAACTAGGCCCATTCATGATTGACCCCACTGAACTCAAGGCACTCAAGTCGTAGGTCAGCGTTTGGTTTCGATCCGTATGCAAGAACGTGCAGTCGTTAAAACACACAGAGTGCTCCTGGACATATAAAACACACATTTTGCATGTTAAACAATGTTAAAAACCAATATAGTCATGCATTACGTCTTGGTTATACTCATACCTTGTTGTTCTTGCTTCCAGGACCACAGGGCTGACAGGCCTCCTGGCCATAAATGTGATGCCCAGAGAGGAAAGTGTTGGGCGGGCATTCCTGGCATTGGTTGGTGTCTTTGTTGATGAAGTGTCCAGCGGGACAGGGGACACAGGAAGAGCCGTCCTGCTGACTCATCATAGCACAGGCGTGGCAACCGGACGCTGAGCCATCCATCGCATTAGTCACCGTGATCGAGTAGATCTTGGCAATGTCATTTACATACTGACGCACCTGTGAGAGAAAGACGCAGCGAATGAGAACTTTTCCACATGACATTAAAGGTATTTATTTCTGTTGTAAATACTTACATCAGAGGCTTTGTTGGTGCGCTGGAAAGCCCATGTGTAAGAAACCGAAGCATTTTTGGTCATGGTGTGGGTGTACGCTTGTCTCGGTTTACTTCCTACCCATGATTCCACAACATTTGTGCTCTTCCTGTTTACGTCCTATGGAAACAAATGCATCGATTTAGTAAATAACTTGCAGATTTATTCATAATGATGTTTTAGTTGAACAACACATTTTTTAAATGCCACTACTTCAGAGCACATTCATTTCAACATTTCTGTAATGCTTGCAAAATGATAAAATAGAATGTTTCCTTACTGTCTGTATTTTAAACCTGTATTTTAAAAACTGTACATATTGAATGTTCAGAGGACATTCAGAAATAACATTTTCATAACAATGGCAATACTACATACTACATTTTTCTTTGTTGGTGCATACTACTGTTTCACATACTGTTATGGTTAAATAACTATCTTACTATCATAAAATAGAGTTCGCAGTCTGCGCTGCAGTCGGTCTCAAAGATAAACGTGATTCGGCCAAACTCAGTAGCTGAAGCATCGTCCACAGAAGTAGGAAGTCTGAGAGAGATAAAAAAAAAAAACTTGTAAATGTTCTGTGCACAATCAACATTTTAACAGTGGAATTATATATCTGACTCACTTGAATCCAGGCACTCGTAAATTTAAGATGAGGTAATCATTATCTGATCCACCCACTCCGACACGAATGTGATCGCCAGCCACCTCCCAACCTACAGAAACAAATGCATCGGATCATAGACCATTTACTTCATCGGCCTGTGATGCATACATGCTATTCATATATATATATGATTTTTTATGATAACAAAAAAATCATATTTACTACCTGAAAAATGGTGATGAGACCATGTTCACTCAGTGCAAGTAAATTTCATAAATAATTACAAAAAATCAGCTACACACTGAACTGAATGAGAAATTTAGAACTATAAATACTAATATAATAATATATTCTAATATCAAATTTATATTACATTAATTATTATGTTAATTATTATGAATATTTATGTTTATTTACACACACACATACACACACACACACACACACACACATATATATATATATATATATATATATAATACATATATAAGGGACTAATATCATTTATTTTAGTTTAAGTTTCAGTAATTTTGTTATGTGCTTTTGTAAAAAAAAAATTTGATTTTTATTTCTAATTAGCTTCACATTTTAGTTTTAGTAGGTATGTGTGTGTGTGTGTTTTCGCTTTTATTGATGTATTTTAAATTTTGCAGATTTTGTGCTCCTAAATATGTGCTCTTGTAATTTTTATTACAAAGATAGAAAAATACTTTTTTGTGTTAAAGATGTTTATTTTTATTTAAATTTATGCATTTAGCAGATGCTTTTATCCAAAGCGACTTCAGTTAATTCAGGCTATCAATTTTTACCTATCATTTAGCTTTAATAGTTTTAAGGGAAGTCATGGCCTAGTGGTTAGAGAGTTTGACTCCTAACCCAAGGGTTGTGGGTTTGAGTCCGGGCCGGTAATACAACGACTTAGGTGCCCTTGAGCAAGGCGCCAAACCCCCAACTGCTCCCTGGGTGCTGCAGCATAAATGGCTGCCCACTGCTCCGGGTGTGTGTTCACTGCTGTGTGTCTGCACTTTGGATGAGTTAAATGAAGAGCACGAATTCTGAGTATGGGTCACCATACTTGGTTGAATATCACGTCACTTTAGTAATTATAGTGCTTCAACTTTTTGAATAAAGTACAGTATTTGAATTAGTAATGTATTTATTTACTTAAGTTTTTCCATTTTTATTACTCTTACCATTCATTTCATCACATTTGGAGTTGCCCACATTAAAACAAGACGTTTTCATATTCCTCGGCAGGATATTCCACCACTTGTATTCATATCCCAAAGATGGTTCAGTTCCTCCCGGGCATCTTTGACATTCTGTGCCAAAAGAAATCTTCTCTGTTAAACACCAGTACCAGTAAACCAACAGTGCTGTATAATACATGAGAATGTATCTATATTAATGTGCTTCTATATACCTGTGGTGCCATCAGAGTAGGTGCCTTGAGGGCAGGGTAAACAGGTGGAAGAGTTGTGCATGTAAAAGCCCGGATTGCAGGGTGGACAGTCCTCTTTCTCTCCAGAAGGGGGCAGAGTCACAGCACCAGTCACATTCTCCACGCACACCTGAGGCTCCACCCACCTGTACAGCATCTGGGTCTAAAATAATAATACACCAATACAAAAATGAACAAATTGTCCACACATAATTTACAACAAAACAAATTCTGCATTATAATTTCCTTACCTTGCCATCACTATCACAGGCCGTGTGGATTTGAAAATAGTCTTTCTCTGAACAAGGAGGTCTTTCTTTACACTGCGACCATCCCTCCTCTAGAACACACACACACACACAAACACCCACATGGATAAACATTAGGGTGACCATATGTCCTCTTTTTCCCAGCCAGGATTTCCTTATTGCCAAAAATGTCCAGATTGTTTTCCTATTGACATGCTCACTACAGTCCTAGAGTCCAACTGGACGATTATGTTCAATGCCTGCTCACTATTGGTCAAACTACTTTTGAGTCATAACCTTCAGTAAGTATGAATACGATAGGAAAACAAAATAAACACCAGACATTTTAGGCAATTTAGAAATACCGACCAGGAAAAAATGGATGTATGGTCATACTAGAGACATTATACACACTGAAAAAGTCTTTTAGTTACTGGATTGTATTGCTAAAATTATAACAGCAAGCCATATGTAGATTGGTTGGTACAACAAAGAATGTAAGAAATCATCTGAATGATTGATTTTTGTGTGTTCGTACGGGAGTACTGTGTTTTGGAGCATGGTGTACATGAACTGGCTCCCTTTCCAGAGTAAGTGTTCCTGGGGCAAAGGTCACATGAGGAAGAGCCTGGGGTTTTACTGAAGGTGCCCGGCCTGCATGGAAAACACTCTGAGGTGTACGCCACACCTGCACACAAAACGTGTATATAAAAAAACAACAATGTATATCATATGACCATAAAATATCCCAAAATAAAATATCCCAACAAATGAAGGGTGTGAGACACAAAAGCAAACATGAGTTAATCAGAATCCCACACCTTCGATCTGGATGTTTTTCAAAAGGACCGGCTTCACTGGTTTCCCACCCAAGAGCATTCCTGTGGTTCTCCAGTATAGAATATTAGTTCCTGACTTCAGGTTCACCTGTGACATACAAAAAAAAAAAAAAAAGGCTATATTAAACATCAATACTGCAAAATCCTTAAAGGGACAGTTCACCCAAAAATGTATTTTCTGTGACCATTGTCTTACTCGCATTTTGTTCCAAACCTTTCTCTGGGACACAGAAGTAGATATTTGGCAACTAAACAGTTTGGGTTTCAACATTCTTCAAAATATCTTCAATGGTGTTCAGCAGAAGAAAAAAGTCTTACAGGCGTGAGTAAATGATGATTGAAATGTTAATTTTGGGTGAACTGTCCCTTTAAATATGAACAATCTCACTAACCGTATGGGTTCCCCACTCTCCGTTAGAGGTGAGTTTGATCCATTTCTCACTCCCTGTCTGGTCCATCTCCTGACATTGGTCATTCTGAATCTGCATCAGAAATAAAACGTTATTTTTAGAGATATATTTTCACTTCAACACATTTGTAGACAAAAAAAAACAAAGTTGTATAGAGTAAAACACACAAAGAACTCGAAGAAGACGTTGCTGTCGAGATATTGATAGTCAAAAGAGACGGATCCCTGCTTCATGAGATGCACTGCATACACCAGTGACACTGTGCAGTCGTCACGGTTGGATTCCAAGTGAGTTCCCTGAGGTGTCCATGAAGAACTGCAATTAAACAACACCGGTAGATCCAGATCTGTAAAAGCTTATAGAATATATGGATATATATATATCAGTATGTAACTCGGCACTGACTTGTTGCAGGTCATTGATTCGTCTCCCGAACCTCCCGAGTCCATGTATGTGGCCAAACTGCTGAATCCCGCAGGAATGGAGTCCCACTGGTCAAAACGCACACCGCTGCCCAGCGAATAAGAGCCAGCCGCACATGATGTGCACTGCTGGGATGACATCTCTAAAAACTCCCCAGCTTCACAAGAAAAAGCTGCACAACAAGTAAGCATGGACTCAATAGTGATACAATACAAAGACTTTCAGGTGTTTTCGGACACTCTTAAATTTTATAAATGTCACTGCTTTTGATATCAAATTATAAAACAAAGGAAATGTTTCTGTAGTGTGTTTTAGCCAGCGTTCTTTAAATTAAATGTAATATGGTTTGATATTTTAAGTAATGCAGTGCATGTCCATTAAGAGTGTGTATCTGTGGTTGTTTTCTTACTGCAGTCTGTGCCTCTGACAGGCTCTGGAAGGCCTGAGCAGCTTCCCTGGCTGTGAGGAATGGCAACTCTCCATCTGGAGCCTGTGCTGTCACACTCGGTGTACTCGAAGTAATAGTCTGTCTGAAACACACATGCAGATATCAACATATTCAAACATTTACATCGAACACAAGTTATGGTCATTAAAAGTGACCATTTTTCAAATCCACCAGGAAAAAAGATATTAGTACCGGTAGTTAAAATATAAATGTAATATTTTAGCATATAATATTATACAATATAATATTTATGTAGGTATGTACATAAATATTATATTGTGTATTAATATATATATATATATATATGTCATTAAAAGTGACCATTTTATAAACCAGTGAGGATAAAGAGTTTAATATTTAGCATATTTTAATGCAGTGACTTTTTTTTTCTTTTTATATTGTCATGTTTTATGCTTTCACCACTGGAAGAGCTTATCCCAAAGTTTACATCAACACAGCTATCATTATGTGTTAAATGTTTTTTAATTTAATTAAATTTAAAAATTAAAACAAATTTTTTATACATGTGCAAAAAATAAATAAATAACAAAAAGAAAGAAAGAAACTAATTGACAAAATTTATTTTAACATGCATAAAAACGTTTTTTGCCTAAAATAAATAAATAAAATAAAATAAAATCCTGGATGCGTGTGTGATATATATATATACCATGGACAATTTTTTGACATGCATAAGAAAGGTTTTAGGCAAAAAATAATAATAAAAAAATCCTGGATATGTGTGTGCAATCATGGAACATTTTATTTTGACATGCATAAAAAGGTTTTTAGCAACAAAATAAAATTGCCAATGAAGCATCTTTACAGAAAGTGCCCTTTGAAAACATATTGTCAGGTAACATAATTTGTTCCTTTTTTCTTCTTTTTTTTTTGATTGAGCAAACAAACTCACCCCTACCTGGTATTTTACTGTTTCTAAAACTCTCAGGCACATGTAACAAATAGTTAGGTTTCATTTGTGTGTACAATAGGGGGTGGGGATGGTCTGGCTATCTGCCTTTTGTCCCCGGACAGTCTCCAGGGCAACGGCCGGGAGCCTTGTGACTGTTGTCATGATGATCACTCATTGCTTTTGGCTGTGGATGGTAATGAATGAAGAGTCTGATATACTCTGATAACAACCTGAAATAATGAGGCCACTAAATAATTCCTGTGTGTGTGTGTGTGTGTGTGTGCGTCTTTGTTGACAGATCTGTTATGCAAATCAGTGTGTGTCCAATGCTCTAAAATTCAGCAATTGTTCTCTGCTCCTTTAGGGGCCTGCTACACACAAACGGCAAATTGACCACATACACACACACACAAACACACGTATTAAATTACATATAACACCATAATACAGTGTAATGAAGTTGTTGTCTTCAGGAAGATGATAAATACATCCCACTGGAGGTGCATGTCACCTGGTAATGCTTGATTACATTTACAGCACACACATTATCACTAATGGTGTACCTGCACCTGCCACTATTCCCCAGCATCCCCCAAAAATACTCTTAAAGGAGCAGTTCACGTTTTTCTATGCAGTTACAGCAAAAGGGACCTTGGACCACAAAACCAATCATAAGTACGGATGTATTTGTAGTAATAGACAACAATACATTGTATGGGTAAAAATTATTGATTTTTCTTTTATGCCTAAAATCATGTTCCATGAATAGATTTTGTACATTTCTTACTGTAAATATATCAAAACTTATTTTTTGAGTAGTAATATGCATTGCTAAGAACTTCATTTGGACAATTTTAAAGGCGATTTTCTCAATATTTTGATTTTTTGCTCCCTCATATTCCAGATTTTCAAATAGTTGTATCTGAGCCAAATATTTTCCTATCCTAAACCACATACATCAATGGAAAGATGATTTATTATTCAGCTTTTAGATTATATATGAATATCATAAAAAAAAATCGACCCTAATGACTGGTTTTGTGGTCCAAGGTCCCAAAGATATTGTAACTGAGGCTGTCATTCTGCCCAGCATCCATCTGTTCATTTTTGGGTGAAGTGGCCCTTTAATAAACGCGTCTTTGTATGCAAATATGGATGAGGCAAGAACAACAGAACAGTCTTTACAAATTAAAT
Source organism: Carassius auratus (assembly GCF_003368295.1). Classification (NCBI taxonomy): domain Eukaryota; kingdom Metazoa; phylum Chordata; class Actinopteri; order Cypriniformes; family Cyprinidae; genus Carassius; species Carassius auratus. The sequence goes on along the minus strand of NC_039246.1, from coordinate 25,808,113 downwards.
GAAGGGTGGAGACCCATTTGCGTTGTATGAATATGTTAATATATAAGTTCATATGAATCCATTTCATAACCTCTTTAACGCGAAGGTAGCGAATAACACACAATAATCGAGCTGTCATCTGATTGGCCAGCTGAGCGCCGCGTCATCATATTATAGGATTCTCGTTCGTAACCATTTTAATGTCAATAACAAGATGTTCTTTTTGCCTTTTCGTCACGGATTTTGTGCATACATAGCTATTATGCTTTTGTATTAAAAAAGAAAAATACGTAATAACGATAATCCGCATTAATGGCTTTTTAGAAGCTCTCAATGATGCGAATAACATTTTAGTATTAATTTTAAATAGGTGTATGCAGAAACAAAATATGCCTATGTCGTGGCTGGTTTAAACTGTCATTACGTTTAAAATGTATGTATTTTACAAAAAGGTGACATGTCGTTTACCTCTTTACACAGTGGCAGGTTGTCTGACGCTCGTGCGCAGAGGAAGAGGGTTACAAAGCGCACAAAATAACCGGATGTCCAAAGCGCCCTCTTCTCCATCGCATAAGGCTGGAATTAAAGGAAATCAAGAGATGTCGAGGATCCGAATAAAGGTAACGAAGTTTCGCGATGCCTATGCATAAACTACAGACTGAAATGCTCTGCTCAACGATAAGCTCCTGATGTAGTCGAGCTCGCGAGGCTCTGATTGACAGCGCGCGTCTGACGTCACGCCTGTCTAGTCTCCCAGTCACTTCACATGGCATCTTTTATTTAGGCCAAGTTAACTGCTTTTGTATACTCAGCTAAATTTAAGATTCACTGATGATCAAGTTCCAAAAATAAATCACATATAAACTAATAAACAAACACTATTTAGTAGAACACTCGATGTTCTTTTATTAAAGTGATTCTTATTAAGAAAGTCACGCTGGGAGAGCATGACAGACGGAGAGAGAGAGAGACAATAGGCAATAAATAATTCAGTAATATTACACCATTATATACTCTATTTATTCGTCAGGATGAAAAGAAAACAAGGTGAAAACATGAAACGACAATGAAAGTGAGTGGAAATGCATTGCATACACATCTGCAAAATATGTGTCACAAGCGTGATTATACCCCTTCCAATTTTTTTACTTTCTATAGGGCTGTAAAAATAACTTTTCGTTGTTTCAACCACACAGCAAACGATCAAACAAGCATGGTTTAGGCGTTGTCAATATAAAGATATGCCAAGGTAAGCCTACACTTGAGTAAGCAATTTTATTATTATTATTAATATTTATTTATTTATTTAGCATTTTGCTAACATTAAACAACCGTAAATTTTCACAGATTGAGACATTCTTGTTAATTATACTCTAACAGAGAAGCGAAACAAAACGGCATACAAGAAATGAATCAAAGTAAAATAAAATAAAATAGAACAAAACACAATTTTCTCCAGATTCAACAGCAGATGGCGCTGAGACTGTTATTAATCTGAAAGCGTGTTTGTTAATATATTAAAATGTATTTACCACAGATTAAAACCTTACTCTACTAACGTCCAAACATAAGGTGACAACCTACATTAAATGTGCACTTTTAAAAACACAAACGAACATTCAGTTAAAAAAACTCAAACAGCTTTCAGAAGCGGAAGTCACCGCCGGGCTTCTGTAGACGCTTCCGCTCTGCATGAGAAGAGGCAGAAAAAAAAGCGTATCCTCCATCCTGGTATTTGCCTTCATCCTGGTCACTGCGAAGTCCCCGTACCCAAAACAGGAAGTAAGTACCAAAACCAAAGCTAAATTTCACTTTCGCTCAACTCCGTGCGCGGCACTTGTATCTTTCTCTTCTTTGAATGAAAAATAACGCAGCGACATTGAATAAATACCGTCGAGTCCTCACGGCTTCATGCTGCACATAAACATGGCGTCTCATTATTCCTCATCTGCTTTTTTTAAAAGACCAAACAGGACATTTACAAGAAGCCGATAATCAGAATGGTGCATATAATTATTCTCCAAACTGATATGATTCGGCTTTCTTCATAAAAAAATGTTTTCACATACAAATGTTTTTTTTTTTTGTTTTTTTTTTTAAGTTTGCGTTGGTTTAAATACCTATACAGAACTATATACAGCAGTATTTGTTGCAAGCAAACTGTCTGAAATTGTATATTGTTATAATAAATATCCATTTATTATACCAATCACCTATACAACCTTCATTGTCAATGCATATAAAGTGTTTAGGTTTATCTTTAGCACATTAAAAGTGAGTGTAAAGTCTGACTGTGTGTGTATGGACCTATAGGCTGAGCATGAACACAGGAGATGTCCCGGCCACTGTGACCCTCGAATCCGTAAATTCTGTCACATTCACCCAGGACACTGATGGGAACATCATTCTGCACTGTCCTCAAAATGGTGAGACACACGACCTCATGATGTTGTGCTATATTATACTGTTTATTTTTATTTTTATATATATAATGTGCTTGTGTGGTTTGGACATGTAGATGGGGAGGATCTGGGTTCGGACGGGACCGCCGAACCTGTTCACAAACGACTGCGGTTGTCCAATGAAGACGGAGAAGACCCCCAGGACTCTACCTCGACGGAGTATTCTGTTGTCACTCTGCCAAGTGAGTATAAACACACATGTACATGTTTGTACTCCGCTTATATCTTTAAGTGAATTTCATACCAAACGATAATGCAAATATTCAGAACTCAGAAAGAGCTTTATTACCAAGTATGTTTACACACACACAAGGAATTTGAGCTTCTAGTGCAGAAGAAAGTACAGACATAGTGCAAACAAACATGAGAATGCAGAAACACATAGGAATTACGCAGAATAGATGGAATATGACAACAATATACGGAAAAACAGAAAAATTAAATGATGCACTATATACAGAAGTAGAAAAAAACATATAATTGTTTAAATCAATGTACAGATATGTTATAAACAAATAATGATGTTTATTATATATATATATATATATATATATATATATATATATATATATATATATATATATATATATATATATAAAAACCATGCTTTAATATTTTTATGAAATCAATTACCTTTAAAATTCTATATAATAAAAAAATACATAAATGTATTTATTTGTAATATTTTCTTATATAATTTTAAAAAGTTAAAAAATTAAATAAAATGAATAAATACGAAAAAAAACTTGTATGCACCACTTGCACTTAATGATGATATCATGCATTAAACTGTAAAGAGAGGTGTTATATTAACTGGTTTGTGCTGATTTTAGTTACAGAAGGTGATGAAAGTTTCGAGGTGACAATGACTGCTACGGAGATGAGAGATGGGGAGCTGGAATCAGACGACCCTTCTGAAACAACAGTAGAAACATAATTTGTTTATAAGTGCTCTACAGCTTGGTTATCAGCATTAATGGCTGGCTTTGCATGGATTTAAGACTTCATTTAGTGTGTTATTTATTTATTTATTTATGATTAGGTAGATATAAATCTCAAATATCAAAATGTTCCTTGTCAACAGGATAAGGATTCTTCTGTCCAAAAAAAAGGTAAAGATGTATCAGCTGTCAGTCAAGCCTGGTTCACCACGAAAGAGGATAAAGACACACTGGTTAATAAAGGTAAAACACATTTCTTCTTGATACAGGTCTGTGTTGTCATGCAAACCCATCTTAAGAAATATAGGACCTGATATCAGTACACAAAGTCTCATTATCTGTTATATATCCTTAGGTCACAAATGGAAACAGGGTATGTGGTCAAAAGAGGAGATTGATCTCCTGATGAGCAACATAGAGCATTATTTAAAGGTGAGCATGCATTATAGATGCATCACATATGCTGGAGGTGTCATCTTTGAGTTGCTCCCTCACTATTCTTCTGTCTGTGCATCCGGACTCAGAACCGAGGGATTCGGGACCCTGCGGAGATCATCTTTGAGATGTCAAAAGAGGAGCGAAAGGATTTTTACCGCAGTATAGCGTGTGGTTTGAACAGACCGCTGTTCGCTGTATACAGACGCGTACTACGAATGTACGATAACCGAAACCACGTAGGCAAGTAAGTTGCTTTAATTTACCTTTTAAACAGATTGACTGATCCAAACTTATCAATTATAAATGACTGGTGTAATATTGAACATGTTCTATTCTTGTCGTTTAGATACAATGATGAGGAGATCAATAAATTGAAAGAGTAAGTTGAGCCACGAATCTTGGATGTCGTGAAGTGTGAGCTGAATGTGTGATCTACATTGTCTGATTTGTGTGTTTTTAGGCTAAGGGAGAAACATGGGAATGACTGGGCTACCATTGGGGCGGCACTTGGGCGCAGTGCATCGTCTGTGAAGGACCGCTGCCGTCTCATGAAGGACACATGCAACACAGGTCAGCTTTTCCAAATTTTCATTGTAGTATCCCATCAAGGAGGTAGATTATAACATATACACACACACACACATACATATATATATATATGTATGTTTATTTTTGTTATATTAAACAAAATAAATATTCTTATAAATATGTTATAAAATATGCATTTTACATAAACCTAATAATTAAAAATAATATAATAAAATATATTTAAATATTAATAACAGATTTATTACATATTAAGATATAGTAAATTTTCTTTATATCATTATAAATTTTACATTTCATAAATTAAATTGTGTATCTTTTATTAAACTTATTAATTCATAAAAAAAGATATATTTTTATAATACTTTTCTATTAATGAAAATTAAAATGACAAATTAAATATTACATAAAACAATTAAATTCTTATAAATTATATAACAATACTTTGGCGAGTGGGGCGGGGCCGAGAGGCGTGGGAACGAGGATCGAGGCCAGGTGTAGTGATTGAAGATGAGCTACACCTGCGCCCCACCGCCGGTATCGAGTCCCACGTAGGAGATGGAAGGATATAAAACTGGAGCGACTATAGTGAAGGACGAGAGAGGACCAGGCCTGGGACATTATTTTATGTGTTTGCTTTTTATTTATGCGCACCAGTCGGCCGTGAGGGGCTGGTGTGCCGTTTTGTATTTATTTTGAATATTAAAATTATGTTTTGATTGTCTGCCGGTTCCCGCCTCCTTCTTCCCGATGTATATGGAGTTTTAATATTGTTACAAATACCGTATTATTATGTGGTTTATTTTTATTATGCTTATATATTTATTTGCGAGACATCATCGTAAACGCTCATGCTTTAGGAAAATGGACGGAGGAAGAGGAGAGAAGGTTGGCAGAGGTGGTCCACGAGTTGACGGGCACAGAGGCGGGTGACGTTGTAACTCAGGGAGTCTCTTGGGCATCGGTGGCTGAACTAGTCGGCACTCGCTCTGAGAAACAGTGCCGCTCCAAATGGCTCAACTACCTTAACTGGAAACAGAGCGGTGGCACGGAGTGGACCAAAGAAGATGACATCAACCTGGTTCGCAGGTAGTTCACAGCACAATTCACATTACCTGTTCACAAACTAATTATGACTCGTTAATCATAATTATGCATGAGCAGGATGGCTGAACTGGGTGTGGATGATGAGAATGAAATTAATTGGGACATTCTGGCTGGTGGGTGGAGCAGTGTTCGTTCGCCTCAGTGGCTCCGCAGCAAATGGTGGACCATCAAAAGACAAGTGTCCAATCATAAGGAACTTCCCTTCTCTGGTGAGATATAGTCTTTATAGTTTAGCATGTCTGTTCTAATGTGAGTTCAGACACTGAAGCAGTGTTTTCTGTGGTGTGTAGTCTTGCTGAAAGGACTGCAGGATGTTGTGGAGGCACCGCCGTCTGCGATGAACAAGGTTGTGGTGGTTGGTTCTCGATCTGCTAGTGCTTCGCCCAGCCCCGTCACCGCACTGCAGATCCCGGTCCAGATTCCAGTGCAGATCACACATGTCTGTGAGTCCGCTTAACCTGCTGGAGTGAGTTTTTGTGGTTCTAACAGTTCAGTGGCATTGTAGATTTAATGCACCATTTTCTCTCTCCACAGCTTCTTCAGACGGTGCAAGCGGTGCCTCAGACAGTGAAACCATCACACTGAACTCTGGGGCTTTACAGACCTTTGAATTACTGCCTGTGAGTACCTCAGATTTTTCGAAACTATAAGATATATAAGCTGTGTTTATAAATCATGTGTGTAATTTCCTCCCTAGTCATTTCACCTGCAGCCCACTGGCACCCCTGGAACGTATTTCCTCCAAACAGGAACCAATCAGAGCCTCCCACTCACACTCTCAGCCAATCCCACGGTCACACTCACAGCTGCTGCTTCGCCGTCTTCACCAGACCAGATTATTTTACACAGCCTCACCGTAAGTCTTTTGTGTGCACAAGGGTTATAGTTAACTCAAATGATTAAAAACCATATTTTTTACTTGAAATGAAATAACATTAAAAAAATTATTTGCTAAGGCAACTATTTTACTTTAACATTGTCTTTTTAGTTTGCTATTGAAGTACTAAAATCACCAAAACTAAAACTGAGATAAAAATAATTAAAAACTAAGCAAATGTTTAAAATTTTTGATTACAAATGACAAAAGCACATGGCAAAATTACAAAAATTATACTTAAAAGTAAAAAAAAAAGAAGAAAAAATAACTATTATATTATACAGCGATATAAAAAAATTATAATAGTATATTGCTGACACTAAAATAATTATTTTGCACACATATATCCATTATGCATTTTTGGAAAAACATATAAAAATTACAAAAACAACTCAAAACACAGAATTTGTAATTACTTTCCGTTTTAATTATTTTATTGAAAGTAACATTTTGAAAATAAATAAATAAATATGAATTAAAACTACAATAGTATGTTATTGATATATATATATATATATATATATATATATATATATATATATATATATATATATATATATATATATATATAAATTAATTAATTTGTGGGAAATAAAATGAATAAAAATGACAAAAACAATATAACAAAATTACCAAATTTAAACTTAATAAACAGAATTATTTAATTTTAAGTACTTTATTAAAACTAAAAATGAAATCAGAATATTAATACTATGTTAATGATACTAAAATATTTACCAAAATTAATGTGGAGTCGCAAAGCCTGTACTTCTCTCTCTCTTCTGCCCTCTTTCACCATCTGCATCAGACCGACAATGAGAATGTGACGGTCCAGATGTCCCACCCTGGCATCATCATCCAGACGGTAACCTCAGAGGACCTCTCGGACCCACTCGGCCAATCAGAGCTGGAGGGAGAGCAGGAGCTTGACAAGGAAGAGCCTTCGGAAAACCAAAACAATTCTGGAGAAGAGGAGCAGAGTGAAGAGAGATCGAAAGATGTACAAGAAGAAGAAAAGGTTTCATTTTCTGAATTCATTACAAAAACGAAGTGTTCTCATGCCACCTTCCTGCTCATAAAATTCTCCTGTATTTGTTTAGACTCTGGACTCTCCTAAAGTTGGGGAAACTGTAGAGAGTTCTGCGATGGGTGAAGGAGCCGTGCTCATGGTTCCATCTCCAAGCAGCTTTATTCCTACTAATGAGGGCATGAGCACAGATTCTGTCCTTCCGCTTGGAACACTGACAGGTAATGAACAGAGCTGGTATAACACTTTACTGTATTCTAATTACTTTTCCTGGTAGTGCAGTAATGCAATGCATTACATTTTAAATATTTGTAATTTGATTACAGTCACTAATGTCAATAAAATTGTTACTTAAGTTGCAGTGTTAAAAAATGTTTCGCGTGTTAGTTACCCTTTAATAAATCACCAGAGATTGCAAGCTAAAACAGGTAGTGTTAGCTTTCTAACCATTGGTTTTTTCCATACAGATCCCATTCTGCAGAACCAGGAAGAGGGATCAGACTGAACCACAAGTCACAAAAACTCTGACTTTAGAGGATGCATTCCTTTATATAAGGACAAATGCAGCATGCAGGATCATCCAAACATCATCAAAAGAAACGTGCGTGCATCAAAACACTTCGGTATTTATTTATCATCCTGAGCCTCATCTGTGTCTCAGTGCAGTTAAAAACATGAAATACTCTGAAACTACACTTTTTTGTGGTGTATTTAAAATGATATAATACGTTCATTATTTTAAAGTTTTTGTGTGTGTGTGTGTCTGTGTATATCTAGATTTGACTAGTTTTTGTAGCTTACTTTCCTGCTTAAAATTAAAACTTGAGCTAAAGCTCCATGAAGCTGCACTGTTCTGAAATATTAATTAAAGAGGCTGTACAGGAATGTTTGCATCATTCCAAATGTTCGCTAGGCTAGATGGCCATCATTTCTCAAATGGTTTAAATATTCACCTTCTCTATAAGTTAGTGCCTATGTGTTTATTTATTTAATAAACAAAATTTTGTCACCACTTGCATGTCATTACTGTTGTCCCATTGAAATGATCTGTTCTCATTAATAAAATGAACTGAACTATTGCAGTTGAGAGATTAAGGAACAGGGAAGAGGAAATAAATGTTATTGGTTAAATCTCAGTAAATCTTAAATTATGAAGATCTGACTTCTCCCCAATGAAGGTACCTCAAAGAGTTTACTGAGCTAAAACAACTAAAGTTTTTTTTTGGAGGAGAAAGGTCTCATTTCTGCACATAATACCTAACAAAATTGCAAAAATGTTTATTATTGAGGCTGCTTCTGAAAATACTCAGTTATCACACCAGCAGAAAGTGATATTTTGGCATTATTTATGCCTTTTTATTTTTTAGTTGTTATTAAGATTTTTTTAGTTTTTATTTTTATGCGTTATGTTTTTAATTAAATGATTAAAAAAATTAAATAAATGTTATTTTAATTCGTTTTTATTTTATTTTATCAGTGATATATTAGTGCCTGAACCACAACCAAAAGAAAATTAGCAATGATACTTACTGAAATAACTTAAGGATTATTATGGGATATTTATCTTGTATTTTATTTCAGCTTTATTTCAAATACAAAAATATCGTTTTATGTTTACATTAACTTGCATACGACGTCTCTGTTTTGTGGTTTCATTTATTAATGCTGATACGCGTGTTGGCCGCAAGAGGGAGCAAACAATATGCAAATGAAAAATAAAAGACATTTTGAAATGTTGCAGTTAACCCAACCTGAACCAGCTTTCGTTTTTGAGCACCTTAACAAGACTTGTATGGTAGAAACCAGTTGGTGAATTTGTGCATTTTAATGTGTTTGAAAGACAAACAAAAGTAAAAATAACTTGTGTCAATATCAGTATTTAATAATCAGTATCAATGATTCATCAGTCAGTATCTGTATTTTTCAATCCTATCATGCCTCATGGAGGAAACTGTCAAGCAGTTATTATTATTATTTTTTATTATTATTATATTCACAAAATACTGAATAAATAAAATTAGCTTTGTTTTTTTTTATCATTCTTGCAAACCAGTAGCACTTTAAAAAAAAATATTTTGGGATATTGCAAGACTTATTTTATGTAGTTGTTTGCAACCCAGAAAGTTTACAGAAAGTGGAATGCAGGCCTACTTACAAAACGTTGTAATAATTATTATAATTATACAATTTTTTTTAATTAGCTGTAGATATGAGTTGATTTTTTAAATTATGAATCTAGTTTGCACAACGACAAAGACGTAAACACTTATTGTCTAAACCCAGCTGCACCATCACAAAGACCTGGTGAAATGTGAACAGAACCTGTATTAAGCCTTTCCATGTTTCACAACTTTGTACTAAAAAATAAAGCACAACAAATGTATTTTGTGTATATGTATTTATACATTACATAAAATCCAAAATTACAACAGTTGATAACCAAAATTGTAAGGTTTTCACCATATCAAATAACACAGTGTTCAGTAATTTAGAAAAATGAACAAAAAGCATTATTTACACTGACTGCTGCATGTCTTTAATCAAGTGCTCTTATTCAAGATTGAATTTCTAATAATTTAAATACAAAAAAAACATTTTTCTTAATTAGGAATGTTCCACAGGTGTGTCATGTACAAATATAAAAGCATTGTGCATTACATTGCCATGGCTTATTTCAAAACATCCCAGTCTTGTCATTACATTGGCATATAGGTAAAGCGGTGTACAGCATTAAGGGTGCAAAATGTGTGCACGGACATCCCAGAGTGCTACTGATCGCTAGTATATTTGCATCTATAATATGTTTAGTCCGCTAAAATGACTCCCAAAGGCAGACTGGCCCTGCCCACACAAATGGGGCTTGTAGGAAAATGAATTCTCCTGATTGAAGAACTCGAGTGGGGTTCTAAAGCACCCACATAATGATGAACATTCCGCTGATTGGGACGGCTCCCGTGGAAACAGCTTTATAAGGCATTGCTCTGTTTATCACGTCCCACATCGTGGAAATACAAGTTGGCACAAATACACAGCAGAACGATGGAACAGAGCATGTAGTAGATCAAGTTGCGAAACTTGGGCTCCAGGTCTCCTTGCCTATACCAGTGTATCTGAGAGAGAAAAGAAATTTTATTTCTCTTCGGCACCATTAAAGCATAATGCTTTTTAGATTACATTGATTACAAGTGCTTACTCACCAGAACCAACACTGATCCACAGACTAGCATGATACAAATGGCTAAGAATATATTCAGTGGCTTGGGAGGGAGAGATGGGAAGACGAATGAACTAATGATGGTCACCTGAAAGAGATGGCAAAACTTCAGAATTAATAATGACAATATGATGAGCAGATATATACTGAGATCTTTATTAGTGGTAAAACTCACCAGAACGAGTAAAGACGCAAGTCCACCGATCACTAGATTGATGATTCTATCCTGAAAGTGATCCACAAAAATAGCAGCTGACAGAAAATAGTTGCACTAATAGGTGCTGCAGTAAATATTATTTATTATTTACATGGCACCAATATATGAAATGCCACAAGAGTGAACTAAGCTGGTTAAAGTTTCAAATTTAAAAGTCACGTTGTGAGATTTAAAGGAATAGTTCACCCAAAAATGTGAAATGAAATAATAAGAGTCTATAAGAGTGTATAATCCATGAAAATGATAAAAAAAGTCCATCCCATGTTCACCTCTCACACTTCACCATCAATATATTTGTTTAGAAATGGTTTCACTTGTAACTTGATCTGTGCATATTTCTATCCTGATTAATACAATACCTTTTTTCTCACTGAAGAAAGCAAGATTACGAATAGAGGCTGAATAAAGGTTTTGAAACTATTTTTTTTTTAAACAAGCTTTTTTTCACCTAAATATTTTTCAGCAAATTTTAATTTTTGGTGAACTACTGTATTCCTTTAAAGTCACAATTCACTTTTTTTTATTATTTATTTATTTATTTTATGCAATACTCCTCCTAGATATTGCTCTTTATAATCCAAAATACAACCTACTATTTTTTATTTTACTACTGCAATTACAATGTGACATTTTTTTCAAAGCAAAACTGATGTTCAAGAACAAAATCATGGTCCTGATAATATAACGTGCATTACCCTGGCAGATGTCTCCCCGAACAGAGGCCTGTTGTCCATGCCGCTGGTGCCATAGGTGCGTGTGGTGAAGTCATCCATGGCCAGAGGAGTGCACACACCCTTTCCTGATATCTTCTACCAGCAGCTCCCCCTGTGAAGCGGAGGACGGCAGTGCATGTCCGCTGCTCTTTAGCTTGGGTTTGCTCCTCACGGCAAGCAATTCAGAGGCAGGACATATTCACAGTTGGGTTACCTAGAGCGTTAAATCATTAAAACGTTCACTTAGTTCACTCATTATTTCATGGCATGCCAAAAGTGTGTGATATGAACTAACAAATCCTAGAGCTTCATACAAACTTTGCTCCTTTTCCCATGAATCCAAAGACTTTTATTACAATGGTGCTTCAGAGTAACACAACAAGCCTGCCTTTCTAACAATCAGCCCAAGGGTCTTGAGTTGATTCAGGCGTACTGGATCATGAAAGCATAAGAACAGCCTTAAAAATGTGTGATCGGTCATGTGAGAGCTCGATCTTGAAGTCAGTGTAGAAGTTAAGAAAGCTCTGCTCAGTTTATGTGGCTTGTGGCTTATGCAGAGCATAAGCTAAATGACTATATGTACATTACTGTTATTAGTTTTTTTGTTCTGCGAGTCAAATAATTTTGGAACAACATGATGCACATTTATTATAATAATAAACTGATGAACTATTCCTTTAACAGGAAAATTAAGCTCTTAAAACTATATATACATAATTGTATTATTACCTTGCAATTCGATGCAAATCTTCATTATGAATGGATAATGTAAAAAATTCTGGATGTAGCTCAAAAGTTATCCAAGTATAGAAGATTGATGATCTCCAGACTATTTTTACAGCTCTGTAATCAAATAAAGCAAATGGACCATTAGTGTCAAATGTCACTTGCATTCATTTCCTAGTATTGATTGTACTAGTCTAGAGTCTTCTCAAAAAGGTGGCCTATTTAAAATAGCTTCGTGGTACTAACAAAACAATCGTACATCCTTTTCAGATAAGCACGTTCATCTAAACACCTTAAAGTAAATTACTTTATTTTATGTAAAGTGACTTTATTTTTAGATTATTTTTATGTAACGGTGCAGGTGCATTAACTGTTTTTGAAATATTCACTTACATACTGATCAATAATTATAATCTATTAAACTGCCTTTTTTAGTCTTATGTGACAGCTAAGAGCAATGTTTTCATCTGGAAAAAAAATTAAATATGACCACAAACATTGTTGAAAAAGCTAACAAGCTAATGTGAAAGAAAACAAACTATCTGACAGACACAGAGGGAGTTCGAGTATAATAAACTACTAAATATATTATACTTACCTGTATATAAAACACGGAGGGATTTATTGATCACACGGGTGTTTTCCGATCGGAGCATTATCCGCATGACTTCAAAACATCAGTTATGACGACTCGCTACATGAAACCGGAAGTGACGCGCTCTTAAAGGGCCACGCTGACCATTATATGTTTACATTTTTCGTGGTTTATTAAACCACTTAAACTGAACCAGCCTACGTCTTGTAGAATTTATTAAAGAGATGAAAGCTTGGCTATTTATTCACCTTAGAAATATGAAACACCAAACGGTACAATCATGTGAAATTTGTTTTTTATTTAAATCATTTGTTTTATTCCAAAATTGTACAAAGACTTACATTAAGAGTACAGTAGGACAACTCTTATCATGCATTAAAATGGCATAAGTGCTGGTGGGGTCGAGGAGCTGTCAGTACACATACACCTTCACTTTATGGACCTCTCGGTCTTCACACTCCCGCTTTCTGTTGTAGTAGTAAAATGTGTTATCTCGACGCTGAAGCTTCTTCACAAACCCAGTGTCCGGCCAACGGTCAATCTGAAAAGACAGCACAGCCATATTCAATAGGAAAACACTGACATTTATATTATAAACTGTAAGCTATAATTAGGTATTAATAAGAAATTAACAGACAAACCATAAACACTTTCAATAATAAAAATATCCCATAAAGCTTAGCTGATGAGCTTCATATATATAACTAGACTTCCAGTAAAACTGAGAAAAATTTGGGACTAAAAATTATTCAGACACTTGTTTTGCTTAAATGTTTCAATTTAACAACTGAATGTTTTTGGTTGAACCTAATCCATTACATACTGTACCTTTCCATTTAAGTTATCTGATATTATCAAGATGAATTTGTTTAACTCTTGAATTCTTCCAGATTTTATTACCTTTTTCTAAACTTTAGCATGTAATGTGAGATATATAATGTGAGGAATGTTGAAGGTGTCTGAAAATGTTTTGGTTTGACTGTGTATATGAATACACACAGACACAGACACACACACAAACACACACACAACACACACACACACACACACACACACACACACACACACACACACACACACACACACACACACATATATATATATATATATATATATATATATATATATATATTCACATTTGCATAATCAAAAAACATATCAAATATATTGCATGCCATTTCTGAATTCGTATGTATATTCTAAACACAGTTTAAGCATCACATAATGTAATAATTGCTAATACTGTAGTAATAAGTCAGAAATGTAAACCTGGACTTGTTTGACTTGTCGGTACTCCAGCTCATCTCTGTATCCAGCTTGCTGAAATCTGAACAGGTTCTCGATCTCTTCTGTCCACTGCTTTGCTCGGCTCATGGACCTCGGCTTGGCGCTGTTATCCATTAAAACTGAGCAGGACATTAATTCTGTGTAGGATAGATAAATACATCCCAGTGTTCTCCTTTGGTATAAACACAGTTTCACTACAAATTACATTTTTGTACGAAATCAAGTTAAATCAACTTATCGCATGTAACGTTACAACAATAAAAAAACATTAACCGAGTAACGCCCACCTAATATTCTGGATTTACAAACTTTGACAGCTACGAATCTAGTCTAATCGACTCAGAACACGTCTTATACGCTGATTATAAACGACAATGTGTTTAAATTTATTATTAGTAAGGTTTTTAATACAAAATTACATCGACGCGTGTGACAGACGGCAGAGTTGTCAACGGAAACAACCTTGCGCATCATTTGTTTCCTAGCAACAAAGCTGTCTTAAAAAAAAAGAAAACAATCTTGAGGGAGAAATGGCCAATCAAAAGCACACCCGGAATTCCACCGTTTGGTCGGCCAATTAAAATTATACCCGGGATCTTGCCTAGAAAAAAACAAACCGAACAGTTCCAGAACATGCCTAATTATTTGCTATACATTGTTCGCAATTTTCCCGCAATGTGCTGTTTTAGAGTATAACGACTACTGTGGCTTTTCGCAATGTTTTAAGGATTGTGTTCGAGTCCAGTAGATGTCGCTGTGCTATTCACGCGCTATCAAATTACAGATGTTTATTTCCGAATCACGTGGTTTCATGCCAAAGCGATGCCAAGAGGAGGACAGGCAGATGCAGGGGTGCTGCGTCTCGCCCAGAAAGAGTTCGGGTCGTGATGTTCTGACCTCTCAGCTGCCTTTTCAGTGTTTTATCGGCTCAAACTCGAAGCAGTCAGCATGAGCTCGTTTGCTGGCCGCATGAAGGAATATCCCAACATCTCCCTGGACCGATTTGACCGGGAGAATTTACACGCCAGAGCTTATTTTCTCTCTCACTGCCATAAAGGTGCGTTTATAAAGGACATTGCATCTACAACCTTTGTTTTCTTTGACATAACGTTCCATGTTGCTGTTTATATCTAATAGATCATATGAAAGGGTTGAAAGGACCTTTACTGAAGAGAAGACTGAAGTTCAGGTGAGTGACAGCTTTAAATAATCCAACCCAGGAGACATATGAAAAATTCTTTTCTTATTAAACTTTGGTTTATAAACTTTTAACTGTAAAAGTTTACGTAACTGTTGGCTTTGTCTCCAGTATCATGTAATATTATGTGTATACTACTTTGTTTTGATATGCATGACTTTAGTCTCAGATTTAAATTTGTTTATATATTAATATCTTTGAGTTATAAATGGCCTACTATTTGATGCTTCAGAATTATCTTTCTTAAAATGTGTTTATGTACAAAATGTAAGTTTGTGTTTTCTACTTTTACTCTGTTGTATTTTGCATTTAGATTTATTGTGAACTTTAAAAACATTAAGAATTTATTGACAGATCGAAGTAATCTTTAACAGATCTCAAATTTAATAACCCTTTTTTTCTATATAACATAATTTTCAAAATCTAAATTTTCGTTTTTAAAATGTTAATTTATGTATGTTTATATGTGTGTATACAAAAAATCTGACTTTATTGTCTCCCTTAGTTTAACGGTCAAGCTGTATTGTTCATTTGTCACAAAGGAGCTCCTTCTTAATAACCCCAAATATGCATTCTGGGAAGATCACATTGTAAGTACCAATCTCCGTTATGAAATTTTTCGTGAAATGATTTTGAGAATCTAATATTTTAATCTTTTTGCATACTAGGCCCCACTGGAACTGGACAGTCCAACTCACTTATCTCTGATGGATGAAATCACTGGAGAGGTGTGTGTTTAGCCCCTAAATTTATTCTTCAGAGTGTTTTTGAGTTGATCTGAAGTTGTATTTGTTTTTCTGTTCAGTCGGAGGATGTTGTTGTCACTCTGCTTCCAGCGGGACACTGTCCAGGATCAGTCATGTAAGCAAAATAAGAGCATAGACATGCATCAAGAACATAAATAGAGTCCGTTTTGAATTAATATTGACTTTAAACACAGGTTTCTGTTTGAGGGTGCTCAGGGTACAGTGCTCTACACAGGGGACTTCAGACTGGCTGTCGGAGACGCAGCTCGAATGGAGTACTTGCACTCTGGAGACAGGTATTCAGATATCACATATTCAAATAAGTATAGCGCATTTTTATATAACAAAAGCATTCGAATGTTTTTGCTGCAGGGTAAAAGACATTCAGAGTGTGTATATCGACACCACATTTTTTGATCCCAAGTATCATCAGATCCCCAGCAGGGTACGCATTTATCATATCCTCATATCATACAGAGCTTGTTTAAAAGGTTCATTCATTAGTGTTTTTTCTGTTTTAGGAGGCTTGTTTGGCAGGGATAAGACAGCTGGTCCAGGACTGGATCTGTCAGAGTCCATACCATGTTGTTTGGTTAAACTGTAAGGCAGCGTACGGTTATGAGTACCTCTTTACCAATCTGGGACAAGAGTTCAGCTCACAGGTCAGACATTGTTTTTTGTGTTAGTTTTCTTTCTTTATTGCTTTAAAACACCAACACTATTTATCTCTTATAGATACACGTGAACAGCTTGGATATGTTCAAAAAAATGCCTGAAATTCTGTGTCATGTGACCACCGACCGTGCAACACAGATTCACGCTTGTAGGCACCCCAAGGTACGCTCAACCTTTGCATAATGACACCGTCATATATATACTAGACAGAGATCACAGTGGTGGTTTTCACAGGACGAGGAGTTCTTCAGGGCAAACAGGTTACCGTGCGGCTCCATGGCTCCCAATGGCATTCCTCTAAACATCATCAGCATCAAACCCTCCACCATATGGTTTGGAGAACGGACCAGAAAGACCTCTGTCGTCGTCAAGTGAGTCAGTAAGCATTGATGTTAAAATCCCAGCTGCAGCTCATAAGCTTCATGTTATGGGCATTATTAACATTTCTATTCATATTTATCTATCAGAATACGACTCTAAAATTCTCCAATTATATTGAGATTAGTTGTAAAAATAAAATCAAATACAGTATTAAAATAAGAAATGAATTTTCATTTAAAAAATAATTAAATAGCACTGTTAAATATAATCTTTAAAAGATCAACTTTAAATGTTAGATGATGGGACAGGAAATCAGAATGTAAAATAGAATAAACTTTGCATCCAATTACTATATATATATATATATATATATATATATATATATATATATACATGTGTGTGTGATAAACTTTTTATTAAATTTAATTATATTTTAGTTATTTATTCACTGTGTCTTTCTTTTCAGGATGGGAAGTAGTTCCTACAGAGCATGCTTTTCTTTTCATTCCTCTTATTTGGAGGTGAGACAGATCCCACCGGGAAGGATATTCTTAATGTGACACACTATACACAATGTTTGCATTTTATAATCCTGTGTCTATTTCCTTTGACTAGGTTAAGGACTTTCTCTCCTACATCTGTCCTGTTCACATCTATCCTAATGTCATTCCGTTGGGAAAGACACTGGAAGACGTCATGGATCTGTAAGGAAAAACCTTATTTTTTGGTACCGTGTTGTCATAAGACTTTAGATTATTACTATAAAAATGTTAGTTTTTTTTCAAATTCAGGTTAAAGCCATTGTGTAGAAAACAGTCTGGAAGGGAGGAGATTGTCTACAAACCACTTGGGACCCTCAAAAGAACCAGAAAGTGGTGCACATCAGAAGGTACGAGTGGCTTTCATTATTTATACAACTTTTACTATCGCTTTTAAACTTATACTGGATATCTTTCCGTTAAGGCTCAGATGGTGATAACGACCTGTTTGAGGAGGTTTCCACAGCTCCAAGGCGGCGAAAAATAACAGTGACTGACCTGACCACTGTTGCCGTTAGTGAACAGCCTCATAGCCCTAAAAAAGATTCTCATGCTACGGACCCAATGTCTTCCCTCATAGAGCCCTGTCTTGCCACACACTCTTCTAATTACATGGACTGCACTGAATCAAACGATGATGATGACGACGATGATGACGATAATGATACAGATGATACCCCAGCAACCTCCTATACCTCACTCATCTGATGTTGCTTCACCTCCTCCACCTTGCACAGAAAGCAAAGAAATGCCATCCTCAAAACTCACTCCATCAAAATCCAAAACAACTCTGCCTTGTTGGCAAAAGTTCTTTAAAGTGGAACCAGTGTTGACGGATGAGAGCGAACTGGATAACAGTCAGAACAACCACAATACTCAAACACTTTCCACCGAAAACACAGAGTCCCAGTCACCCGAGCTGTTTCTGGATGAAGATGAGGATGACAGCAGCTCTGTTCACTTGACTTCCTCACAGTCCACTCATATATCGGACGCAGGGATGGAGAGCCTCAGTCAAATGGATACTGTTATTTTCCAAGTTGATGAAAGTAAGGCCATTACTAGTGAGCAGAGTAACCGAGGGACCAATGGTGAGGTGGTGTCAGATGTGATTGACAGCCGTGACGTCGAACCCAAGAAGGAAGAAGCCATGGAGCCGAAATCAGACTCACAGGTATCATCAGATTTTGAGCTTCCACCAACACCAGGCTCCAAAGTCCCACAACCAGAAGACCTGAAGGAACTATACAGGAAGTTGGCAGCAGGCGAGGATGTTGTCATAAGACAGATTTTTTGATTTCATGTTTGATTATTAATTTCGGAATATTAAGTTTGTTGTACGATAGCTTACATCATGGAGTATTGTATCTTCATAAATGCTCACTGAGTTAATAAAAAGTATTAATAAATACTTCTGAGTTAATAAATAAAAAATTCTCAAGCAAATTCTACATGTTTTTTAAATTGTTATTTTAAAGGAAAACTATTAAAAGTAGTCAAATGATTAATCGCATCTAAAATAAGGTTTTTGTTTGCATAATATGCGTGTTCTGTATATATTTAATATGTATATATAATACACAGAGTATATATTTTGAAAATATTTACATCTATATATATTTATAAGTTAATATTTAATATATAAACATAACATCTGAAATATACACATTAATATGTGTGTATTTATATATACACAGCACACATTTAAACTTTTATTTTGGATGCGATTAATTGTTTGACAGCATTAATTAAAAGCTGTTTAATTTAATTGAAATAAAGCCTAAATGTAAATATTAGATGAAAAGTTAAACTTCTTAAACTTGATTTAGTTCAGTGGGGCACCATTTCAAATTTTCTTTCAAGTTGACAAACTAAAAATATCTAAAGCCAAAACAAATAAAAATAAAGCTAAATATATATAAAAAAGACAAAAACTAATAAAAATGACAAAAGCACATAATTACTAGAACATAAAATAAAATGTAAAATATAAAAATAAAAGCCAATTTAAATAATAATAAATATTATAATACTGTATAAATAATACTAAATAACATGTTTTAACCATACCCACTGTGTAGGAAAACACCTGTATACATTTGTAAAAACAAAAAAGCTAAAAATGTCGACCTGACATGACTGCAGAGGTATCTGTACTTAAACTCAGGGTTTATTGTGTTCCGTGATCTTTATTGCGTACTATTTACAGATGACAAATATGGAGAGCAGCTTTTTAAAAAAAAAAAGACGAATATTTTGCACCTGCTAGATGTGACTGCACCAGATAAGTATCTCTTCAGTCACCTGCACCTGCTTCTCTTCAGTCTACACAACATTTGAAAGACTCTCTTCAGTCTGATGAGGTTGTTCATGCTTTAATGGTATCAGTGAATGCCACAGGCTTCCTTACTTTCTTCCAGTTATTTTGCTTGTTACATAAGTATTCATTTATGTGATGCAGGTACATGAAGGCACATGGTAATAACAACTACAGTAAACCTGCTGGTCACAGACAACAGGTTTAAGATGACTTATGTTTTAAAAGAAAAATGCAAAGGGAGTATTCAATTAAACCTGGATATTAATTTAAATGAATAATTCACACAAAAAAGGAAAACTGAATTTTTTATTATTTTCTTTACACACCTTCATTGATATTCTAAACCCATATAATTTTTTTTCCCAAGCTCCCAACAAGACCAAGAACTACTTGTTTTCTTCTTCTGTCACTATGGAATGGTTGTTGTATGGCTAAAGCTGTATAATAATTCTTCCAAAGAAAAGCGACAGGTTTGGAACAACATGAGGGCAAGTGAAGTAACTTTGCTTTTAGGATGAGCTACTCCTTTAACTCAACAAGAACTTGAATTTGTTTGCTTCAGTTAAGGTCTAGAGGAATCTAGAGCAGTATAAAACCACAAACAGCATGAGATGCAGGTGTTTAGGTTACTGTATGGAATTATGTTGACAGCGGGATTCAAGGTTAAGATGCTGCAGCAGCCGTTTCTATTGTAATGGCTTCAGATCTGCCGCTGCCCTGCTCTGTGCACGTAACATGCAGTGAACCATCCCTGAAACACAAAA
>NC_039246.1:25697031-25787321 GCF_003368295.1 Carassius auratus | reverse complement strand
GTTGCTCAGTGGTAAAACACACGTGGGGAAAGTATTTATCGGCCCATGGCAGTTAGGAATGTGAAAAATGCCCTTAGCCTGCGAGAAAAGAGCCAAAGAAACCTGAAAGGTGCATTCGAGGCCTGTACTCTGTTCACCCACAAATCCTCTTCAGCTTATGAAGATAAGAAATGCTTAAGCACTTTTTTTTTTTTTTTTTTTTTTTTACATTAACACAAGAGCATGGGAAACTGAAAATGCATTTTTAAATAACAGTAGTATGGATTAGCATTAAAGCTGCGGTAGGGAACTTTTGACGCTCTAGCGGTAATAAACAGAACTGCTTGCATCATTGCGGAAGAACTTCGTAGCCGGAACTACTTTCTCTCTGTTATGTCTATGAAGAATCACAAATGCACTGGGTTACTCCCGCGCGGTACCCCCGAAGCAATCTGAAATAGTCAGAATATAAAACAACTTATTATAGGTGAACCCTAGTGATTCAGGACAAGCTGAAAAAACACGGATATTGGAAAATGAATTCATGGTGTACTCGCTTATTATATACATTTTTCTACATTTTGAACACAAACCAAAGTTACGGACTGCAGCTAGATTGTTGATTTCTTACCGGAGCAGTCCGTAACAGGCAAATGGCAATAGGACCACTGGAAGGAGCAAGAGGAGCTTGATTTTTTCACAGATTATCGTCTCACTATATCTACTGTCAGGACATAATGACAGGTTTAACAAATATGTAAAAAAAAGTTAACCTACTGCAGCTTTAATTGACAAACTTTTATTGACCTGACCATTATCATTTATCAAGCCAACAGTTGATCATTTAATGAATAAAGTCTCAGTTTGTGTTGTTTTGTCATCCCTAGTGCTTTCACGGGAAAATACACCGATAACAAAGAGGAAGGACCTACCACTGTGTCGTTTGCGGTGCCCCTCTTTTCACGTGAGTGTCCATCGTAATGACCCATCTTCAACATTCCCATTGTATTTAATCTTTGTTTTGACTTAGAAATCATCTTCATTTGGCAGTCAATATTTTGTTAGTAATGACTTACTGTCCTTGCAGGTCTGATAAGAAGTTTGACTCTGGATCAGGTATGGTTCTGCACTCACGTATAACAATTGTTTGGCAAATGTGTACATAAGTGTACAAGACTAAGCCTAATTGTTTCTCAAAGAGAGTGAGAAAGGAAAAAATAGATAAGGCTCTTGTCTGGCTCAATCAGAGGAGAGTTTGGCCTTCTCAACCTCCTTTATGTTTGTTTGCAAGGACGTATGTGAATGCAGTCAGTTTGGGCCATGAAACCTCACATGCTCCTTATATATGAGTTACAGCACCTACAGCGAACAACACCCTGACTTCAAGATCCTACAAAATATCAAAAATATTTTAATAAGCACTATCTGTTCTATTTGAGATTAATGATAAACATTCCGCCACAGTCATCCATAATCTTTTTGGAATCCTCCAGTTCTTAATTTGTGCACATCAAACATTCTTCCTTCACAAATGGGAACAAGTCTGTTGAATTATTATTATTATTATTATTATTATTTATTATTATTATTATTATTATTATTATTATTAATTTAGTTAATGGCTTACAAAATATAATAATAATCCCTTAAAACGATATTAGAAATGTCAAATGAAGGGTATATTATAGTCACTTTGATTTTAATGTGAATATGCAAATAGGCATTAAATGCAGATCATATTTGTTATGAATTGGTAGTTTCCTGGAATCGCATCTTGTTTTTAACATGGCTTTTGTAGTTGCAATGGTATTTTTCCTGTTATGAATTTAAGATATGTATTAAATGTTTTCTGTTTTAAGCTTAAAAAGACTCCCATCAGCTCAGTCTAAGTGAATGTTGAGTTGATGCTGATTGTATAAAATTTAATTGTAATATATTGCAGCAACCCTTACAGATCTGAGCTCCAAAATCACATACTTCTGTAGCGTTACTCATGCTACTTTTATTCACTCTCCGAACAAAGTAAATCGTGTATGCAAGAATCCTCTACAGAAAAACAGGACAAAATGAGAAACATCTGGGCCCCGTGATGAAAAATCTGATTTTCGCTCGAGCTGAATCTTTACTGTCTTCGACACAGAGAAGGAGCCAAACAGACTGCATTGCATACAGGCAACTCTGCAGCCTGGACTCATATAGACTCAATTTCCTGTTTTGTTAGAGTGATGCTACGCTGCTCCATTAACTGGGCCGCTCGCCCTGGCGATAAAGCCCCATTAGATCAGCTCTGCGACGATCCACCGGGATTCTCCCAGTCTGAGTCATAGGATTCCTATATTCCCCCTAGAGCTTCCTGTGTCTGAGTGGAATTTCAGGGCTTTGTAGTTGCAGCCAAGCATCTCCTCCCTAAGAGGGGAGGAGAGAGAGAGGTCAGTATAGATGGCGATTTAGGGGTGTTTGAGGGATGAGGAGGGAAAGTATAGATTGAGTGGTGGATGACTGACTGACTGACTTCTGTTCCTCACCACACATAGTATCACAGCAGTGAACCGACTCTTGCTTCCTGATTATGAAATGTAAAATCAGATAGAATAACCAAGATATGCTTGCCAATATTAGGGTTGAAATCAGAATAAAGGGCATGAAGTAACCTTGGTTGGCAAATCTCTCAATGCCTGCACAACTCTCTGTTACAACTCTTGTTAATTCTCCATTAGAACAGAGTAATTGCAGGTACTTAGAAAACCTTGAATTAATCATTTGAAGGTCTTAAAAAGTTCTTCTTTTGGCCAGAAAGTGAAATGGCATAGTTAGGTTTTTAATTATATTTTAAAGGTGACCTGTTATGCCCCTTCTTACAAGATGTAAAATAAGTCTCTGATGAGTGTGTGTGTGTGAAGTTTAAGGTCACAATACCTTACAGATAATTTTTTATAGCTTATTAAAATTGCCACTTTTAGGGTATGAGCCAAAACGTGTACTTTTCATCTTTCCCTTTAAATGTAAATGAGCTGGTGCTCCGGGTAAGAGGGCGGAGCTTCAAGAGCTCAAGCTCCGGCAATACCGGTGCTAGTCTTTGCAAATAAACCCTCTACTATTAATACAAGCCATTAGTACACAGTCATCTGATTGTACTGTGCATAAAAAATGCACTTTATGAATTACACTGGGAGAATGACGCGATAAAAATAACTCATGGTGCCATACAAACTTTATAAGTCCCACTTGTGATTATGAGCTCGACTAATTCCAGCAGTCGACTTCACATTGCTTCCATATGCAATTTTAACTTATTACAACACAGAAGGTAATGGAGCCCTTTATACATTTCGTGTATCTTTAGAAAAAATAATGGACAAATGGAGTCTTTAAACGCCTAAGATGTAAAGTTATTCACCAAAATGAATGGGAGTCATTGGGATGCTAACGCAAGTGAAGTTCTGCTACAAGATGGCGGCACGTGGCCGACTTCAACTTCCGGTCGACTTCCTTCCCGCCTGGATATTACTGCGCCGAGGTCGAAGTGCTGTGAAGTGCTTTTCCACCATACATTATAGTCATCATTTTTATCCGCTTAGGAAATCGCCACTGTTTATTTTGTGTCACCATACTTACTTGTGTAACTACTCATGTAACAGTCTTGCAGTTCTGTTGTTGCAAAACTTCATCTGTAATGTTCTGAAAAATAATTGGATGCGGTGTACCCTGCAGTGCCAGTGGTCTTGTACTTTTCATTCATTTTGCTTTGCAGCATCTAATTTAATGTCTTTCCCTCCTACCAGTAATCAGGAGGTAGTACTTTAAAATATGTAGGGGTTTATGTCAAAAACCTAAACAAATATGCCAGCAGTCTGTGTAGTAGTACGCTCCCAAGGTTCCTCTCCTCCAGACGTTCCACCTACCCAGAGAGCCATGAGCAGGACCACCCATGAGCCAGAGCAGCCATTCTTTCCACTTGCACCCCTGTTACTGGGTAGAAATTTTCCAGATGAAAAAGGGGATTATGAGACAGCCCGTAACTCTGCCGATAACTCTGACCATTTTCAGTGAGGTTTGCTTCACTTTCTGATCTCATCTTCAGTGGGGTTCATCTGGTTTTGCCACAAACCAAACACTCGAGAATCATGGGGGTGAATTTTGCATATGTTTTGCAACTACTCTTGCCATTTAATGACAGTTTCTTTCCAAACCAAAGACAAAGGTTTTCCTACATTCTCCCTTGTTCTTTTACAAATAATCCTCCTAATCCAATGTGCTTTGCATTCTAAGCTTATGCAATGTGTTGCATTAAGGTTACTGATTAGTTTGGAGCAAAAGAAGTGAAAGACAAGGATATAATGGCAAGAAAATGTGAGGATTCCCTCAGAATGAGCTTCAGCATTAGGACAGGCCAGAAAGAGGATGAAACCTTTAAACTTACACAGCACAAGATGGAATTGAAGGTTTATAGGCTTGTGGATCAAACAAAAATTCACTTAACCCTCAATTTCATAATGCTTTTACAGGATGGCCGTCCTTTTTTGATTTGATCAATAAGGATTCCGTAACACTAACTGATGACTTTTCATACGGGATGCACAGAGTGGAGGCAACATGCAGTCAGGTACAAAACCATATTTAAATTTATTTATGCATAGCTATATAAAACAACTTATATTGATATAATATTATACTTTTTTTTATCTCTCTTTTTCTCTTTGTAGTGTGGTGCTCACCTGGGCCACCTTTTTGATGATGGACCTCGACCAACAAAGAAACGCTACTGCATAAACTCCTCTTCTCTCAATTTCAAAGCGAAAAATGGTGTCTCTGAGGAGGTGGAAGCATCTGGAGGAGCTGGTCAATCACCACCTTCCAGTAAGAATGAAGAACTTTATAGGACTTGAAATAGACCAATCAGATACTCCAAAGTCACTCCTGAACCATCAATTCCAAATCAAATGAGCCGTGCAATCAGACAACTATATACTTAGCAACATTCAAGACCACAATATGCAATATCAATATCCAGAAAACAGATTAGAATGGCCTTACGTTTGCTCCTCAACTTCTTTACTTGAATTTTGTTTGTTTGAAGAGCTCACGTTGAAATTTGCTCCGCTAAAATGTTTTTAACACTTGTTGGAAATTTTCAATAAGGGCCAAAGGTCTGAGACTACATTGGAAATCTGCATTTTTTCCCCCTTTAAATTCATATTTTTAAAGATTGAGTATTTTAAACAACTTTAAAACAAAAGATAGTGTGATGGGAAAAAGAAAAAACACTTTTCTAGGTCCACTAATCAAGTAAATTTGTGTCATCAGACTTTGTATAAAGAATCAGGTATTCTGAAATCACAGATGATTTTAAATCATACGTCAAATCATGGTTGAGAACATGATCATACTGTAGCTCACAAACTTGCTGGTGTCATTAAATGGCACATTTCCTCATATCTTGTTGATATTTTCAAATTCAGATTTTATTTTCAATTTGTTTTTCTTATATCTGTAGTGGGGGGGGAAATGCATTTTCACTAGTGGTCTCAGATTTTTTTTTGGACCCCCATTGTATATTGAAGTTCAATGATGGAAATGAATATATTATGTATACTTTTCTCAGAGCGCTGTTGTTGTTTTGAAGTGGACATGTGATACAGGGAGGTCAAGAAGTTGAGGAAAATGCTATGCAAGTGCTCCTGTGAGCAGTAAAATAAGCACCGAGTGGAGAACAAAGCATTCTTTGAATAAAATGGAACAGATGACAAATGTTTAGTCTGAACACAAATGTAGCCTGACTTTGAGGGTGCTTTTTTGGTCCTCCTTGCTTGCAGTGCCTATTTTTGTCTTGAGTTGTGAGTTTTTTTTTTCCTGAGATATTGATTTATTTTGATTGATAGAATTTAATTAATATTGACTAGTGTGATTAAAGAGATATTAAGAATTATGTGTTGTTGTGAATTTTGTTCACATATTTAGGGGCCAAGCACTGAAGGTGTGATTGCACCTATTGTTTCAGATGGCGTTCTTATTATTTACATCTATTATTGTTTTTCCACCCTTATATGAATTTTGTTTTAGATATTTCTTTATTTTGATAGTCCACTTTAGGCACTGCTGATTATGAGTAACTTTGCAACTACATGTCAACTACCAGTCATTAGAGTATTAGTAGACTGTCTGCTTAATATATTAACACTTTATTTTGATAGTCCGCCAACACACATTTTAAAGTCCGATTATTCTACTAACCCTAACCTAACAGGTCACTTATACTCTAAAGTGATGGTAATGTAGTTGCAAAGTTACTTAAAGTTAGTAGAATGTCTGAAGTGGACTGTCGAAATAAAGTGTAACCTTTGATTTTATGAAAAAGAGCTGCTCGGACAATCAATGAAAATTTCGACTTTTTCATTTAACGAAAGAAGTTACTTTGGGTTTGGAACAAAATGAAGGTGAGTAAACGTTTATATAAAATTAATAGAGGTTGAATCAAATAAATGTTTACATTTGCATATCTAGAAAATGTACTCTTTAGTAAACTTTTTGCTAATTCTAACCCCTTTTTTGTTGCAGCATTTCACCGTAGGAGGAAATTCAGACTCCCTGTATGTCCTCTTTGTGTTAGTGGGCGGAGGTACGCTTTGTGAGATGCTGAAAGTCCTTCAAGCCTGGAGAGGTTACGTCAGCCCCCGCCATCCTCTATGGAGTGCTGATGTTTAGAGAACAGAGTGGTTGGGCCTTATTCGAGAGTGTGGGGAAAAATCGTACAACTGGCCTGTCGCTGAGAGCGTTTATGTTACCAATGCAATAAAGAATATTTACAAGTCAGGTGTGTTTAGACTAAGGAATGCTGGCGGGGGGCTTTTGAAGGAAGATGGAGGTTTTGGGGGGGAATGGCAGCTGGAGAGTCTCAAATCAGCTTTCAACCCCATATCATCTCCCACCCGGAAGTCAAACAATTTTGTCATTTATGGAGCAAAAATGAACACGCAGGGCACTCTCGGTAGATAGCGTGACTACTCAAACTGTTACAAGCCTTTCTTTTGTAGCCGGAATTCTGAAACATCCTGTTGAAATGAGTCACATCTTGACTCTGGCCCAGACATTAACGCTTTAATGCACAGTATGTAGGTAAAACTTGGCTGTTAATCTGTTTTTACGTTTAGGCTGTCAGCCTCACTTCCTGCCACTGAAGTGTCACTCCAAGCAAGTCATATCTTGTCCCAATAGCCCCATTAGTTTTCTCTATGAAAGCATTAAAACCAAACAAAAGATCTCCAGGCACCAGCCATACAATCCGAACACCACAATCCATGATCCACAAAGTCATCCAACACATAAACACCTCCCTCGAACCCTGGGACAAACATTGGACTTTCCATATAGACTGAACACACTCATTCACGGTTTCTTTGGGTATGCATGTTTGCAAGCCTCTTTCTTTCTTGCTTCATAACCTGCCATTAACTGTAGCTCTGTGCTGACTTTGAGGGATTACAGGGGCTTTGCACAGACCTGCCTCTGTGTTCACCCGAAAATGCTTGCTTGTTTAAGTTGGTGTTAGTTTTCTCCTTACTTCCTTCCTTCAATCTGTGGAGAACGTAAAAAATAATTTTATAATAAATCAGGCCCCTTTACTAATCATGCATTCAGTGTCTTTAACCCGCGTAGTAACTTTCATATTCAAAGATTGTGGAAACGTTTGTGCAAACCAAACTGAAATTAGCTGCTTGGAAAGCAGTGGAAGTGGTTTCTGTTTAGCTTTCCAAGTGCCAGTGCAATCTCCACACAAATCACACATTGAAACTTTCCCCCCATATATGTGGCTCTTTTCCATGCAATAATGGGAACTAACATTTTCACCTTTTCAAATGACCATAAAAGTACTTGAAAAGTCCATATTCCATGTCTACTTGCATCTTTTTGAACTTAGAAACCTTTCATTCCAGTTAACTGTTACTACGTGAAAAAGAGCAACCTCCTTTTGTGTTCCACAGAAGAAGGTCAAACGTGTTTGGAACAAATTAAGGGTGAGTAAATTATGACAGAATTCTTTCTCTCGAAGTCTAGAATTATCTTTGTCTAGTATCAGTTGCAAGTGTGCACACCTTGAAATTAACCATTCCTTTACCACATTTGGACACACCTCAAGGACCAAGAGTGAATCAGGATATGCCTTTGGAGGCCCTTTCCAACTTATCAAATTCCTAATGGCACTTCCTGAATGTCCTGGAAGAATTGCTTCATACCAAGCTCTCACAGACCTTTCCCCTGGATTCTGAATGTTTTGGATGTCATAATCTGGTCAATTGAAGAAGAAAGGGAGGACAAAGCACTGAAGTGAGAGTGAAAAAAAGAGAACTTGTGGAATAGTGTAGCTCTGCCAGCTTTATCAGACATTTGTTTGATGGATGTGTTGTGACTCCTTTCCTGAAGAAAAGTCAATGATCTCATTTCAGCTCTGTTAACTTCTGCCAAGTATTTACTTTTTTCAATGAGCAGTGTGGGGGCAGAGGGACAGAGGCTGCCTGTGGCCTCATTCCAAATGATGCAATTTGACAGAAACCACATGAAGGGCCAAGGGTATGCAGTACTGCCAGGGCCTCGAGCTTGGAGGCAACACTGCCTCTACCAGGCCCTGCTTGTACCAAGTGTGCCTTTAGTCTGATTGGTTCCAAATGCACTCAAGATATATTTTACCCAAGGTTTTACCAATCACATTGCAATCGTTTTGATACTAAACTAAATGGTTAAGTTGATTGGGAATATTGTGCAGGTTGTCTTTCCCTTTGCTGTTGTCTTGCAGTACTTTTGCAGAAGTGGAGTTTGCCATCTACAGTTGAGACATCACAGCTTTGGAAGGCCACCAGGCAATCACCACACCACCTCTCCAGCATGCTGAACATAAATAAACCCAGGATCTAGCCGCCTTATTATTCCTAGCATTATTATCAGGAAGTGTCCGGCGGTGATCTGTGTTCTTCAAATAGTTCATTTGCTGCTTCGTTAAAACATTATTTTCCCCAAGACGGAATTAAAAAGCAGCTCTGTGTTTGGAAGTTGGTCAAAAGGATGAGGCTCACCGTGACCCCTGTGGTTGGTTTAGGAGTATGTGCTGGTATTGGGGACGTGTGTGTCTGTCTGCAGCTGGTGTATGGGAATGAAAAGTCTAAGTCCGGCAACTCTCGAGCCGGGAAAACATCATTTCTGTGCCTGTTTGTTTTGAATCTGCCAGGTTGTTTTGACTGCCTAAGTTTGCATCTCAAGAGCACATCCTGATGAACCCAGTGAATGTGTCCTGTGCATGACCTCGCAGCTGTCCGAGGGGTTGAGCAGATGCTTCGGAGAAGCTTTAATAGGTGATGAATGCAGAAACATACGGACCAGTGGGATTGCTGTTACAAAGTGAAAACTTAAAGGGATAGTTCACCAAAAATGAAAATTCTGTCAATAATTACTCACCCTCATGTCGTTTCAAGCCCGCAAGACCTTTGTTCATCTTCAGAACACAAATGAAGGTACTTTGATGAAATTCAAGAGCTTTCTGACCATGCATAGACAGCAACACAACTGACATGTTCAAGGTCCAGAAAGGTTGTAAGGACATTGTGAAAATAGTCAATGTGACATCAGTGGTTAAACTGTAATTTTATGAAGCTATGAGAATCATTATTGTGTACAAAAAAAAAAACTAAAAGTTGTGATACTTTTGTTAACGCAGAATGAATTCTGACATGTAAGATAAGAACTTTTCAAATGAAGTCATTATTTAGGTTTTCTTTGCACACAAAAAGTATTCCCGTTGTTTCAGAAAATTACAGTTTAACCACTGATGTCACATGGACTATTTTAACAATGTACTTACTAACT
Source organism: Carassius auratus (assembly GCF_003368295.1). Taxonomy (NCBI): domain Eukaryota; kingdom Metazoa; phylum Chordata; class Actinopteri; order Cypriniformes; family Cyprinidae; genus Carassius; species Carassius auratus. The sequence continues at coordinate 25,777,490 of NC_039246.1, read as the reverse complement.
TTCTGAGACTTGAATATTATAGTTATGTTGCCATCTATAGAGGATTAGATGTCTCCCAGATTTCATATAAAATATCTTAATATCTGAAGATAAACAAAGGACTTGCAGGTTTGGTACGACATGAGGGTGAGTAATTAAAGACAGAATTAATGACAATTTTGGGTGAACTATTCCTTTAAGCCTTGAAACAGAGCCAGTTGTGTAGTGTATAATGAATCTGATGTCTCCGTTTTAGACATTTGAGATAATAACCAGTGGGTGCCTTTGTTTTGCAGTGGATGGAATGGTGCCATACCATATTGACACAGGGAAGTGTGGTTAAAGGTCATTTATTCTTTAAGTAGAGGATGTATGGAACATGTTAGCCGTGTGATTAATTAATAGGTAGAGGTGTGTGTTTGTGAGAAAGTAAGTTGAGAACGGCATCCGAAGGTTCTGGGATCAATTATGCAGAGAAGAAAGTGGAGTGAAATTGTGGCCACTGGGCCTCTTGTTTCTTTGCCGAGTTCTGTGGTTCATACCGTCAAGCAAAAATTAGCTTTTATAAGTGCGTATTCAAGAGCTGACACCATAAAACTGACAGAGGCCATTTATGCCTTTGTAGTCTCAGCCTGTGCAGGACTTGCGTCTGGAGGAAAAGACAAGATTAAGTTCTTAGATGGCCCCCTCTCTCCCATAGCCCATGGGAGGAAAGGCAGTATCTCTGAGCCCAGAGTTAAATTTAGAATGGTTACAAAGCACTCACGATTTGCATACCTGAGAATAAAATGGTTCTGTTCTGGAACAACTTAGTCAAACTGTGGAGGAAGCCATGGGAATTTCCCTCCGCTCTGCAGCCCAGAAATGTGGAAAATCTTCTGAAAAACTGAGCCGCTCAGAACAACTGCTCTTTGATTTAAACTCTGAATTGAAAATTTAAATCCATGCCTTCAACCAAACAACTTCATTCACCATTTCCCATAGAAAGAATCAGACTAGTTTCTTAAGGTCTTTTTTGTTTAACGAGGAAAAACAGAAAGACGAGACGTATTGATTTCCGTGCAATATGATTAAATTCTTCTTGAGGTGCAAGGTGAAATGACCATGATGGGTTTCAAATTATATTCCAGTGTTTTGTGTCCATGAAATTGCAAACAAAACAGTTATTGTTAGCTTGGATACCTTGTCTTATGCTAAGCCATATACTGTAACATGCAGTATGATATGGCTTGAGTGCAGGCTCTTGCATTTTCCAACTAAATTTGGATGGTTATTTGATTTAGTTCTTTCTACGTGTTAATGCATGTTTAACCAAATATTCATATATTTTTAAACATACATAAACATTATATTAAAATGGACTAATATTAATGCATATAACATGACATAATATTATGTAAAGTTAAAGTGCATTGTTGTCCAAAGCCAAAACCTAAGACTAAAACAGATAAACGTCAAATCAAACACCGACATGCATACAACATTCGGTTGCTAAGGAGCACCAAGAAAACACTTACCAGCTCACAAAAACATTTTTTTCCCCTCATTCACGCTTTTTACTCTCTATCTCTTTTTTTCTTCTTCTCCAAAGCAAGTAAACTTGCCTCTGGCTCCCTGGGCGGCGGGGAGCATTGAGCGAATGCCAAATCTTTAGGATGTCACCGCTGCTCAGTTGCTTCCACTTAGCCTTCCAGACTTTCCCCTGGCTTCTTTTCAAAACAAATCTTGGAGCGGGCCCACAGAAAGTGCATTCTTTTAGGGTCCCTGAGAGCAGTGCTCACGCGCTCTACCGCTGCCAGAGGTTGTCCAGACAGACACACTGAGACGGCATTTATTTACACAATACACATCAGGAAATATACATACTAGTTACATATTAGCACATTTTCATAACTAAATCTATTGCTTAATATGTAGTTTATGCACTTTGTGGTTTGTGACATACTTTAGTTATCTTCTTCTGATCATAATGTCACTATACTGACCAGCTGTATTTGTTAATTAATGCTAGTGTTTGTTCTTCTAGAGTAATGACATATTAGAAATGCAATTGCAAAAGACTAAACCCTAGTTTGACTTCGCAAACTCCGGTGTGTCACCCTCCGCCACTCAAGCGAATAAGTTAAACTAACTTTGCTTTAATCTGATGTTCTACTGTTGGCCTTGGCAGGTGTTTCATGGCGATCCAGTGTTGTTTTACTTACTCTGTTTGTTTAGGCTAATGGTGAATGGGCTTTTGGCAAATGCTTCAGGTTGCCTATTTGGGTAGTGAGATAAGGCAGCTGTTAGCATTTGGTCTAATCAACAATGCCCCCAAATTTTCTCTCTACAGGATCAATATGTAAACATAAACCAGAAGACTCCAAGTCTGGGTTAAAATTGTATGCCATTCCAGATGCTTCTTTTTAGATAGTATTGGTTTGGAATCATTTTCTTCAAAGTCATGACAGTGATGCTATTGATATTAATGTTCAAGTGAGACATGACTGAGAAGCGATGATGATTATTATTTCTCAAAGGTTGTTTTTGCTCAGGAGTCTTCCTAATTGTCCCTTCAAACTGTGGAAAGACGTCAATACACGTTTGATTGACAGGCGATCTGACCAATCATAATGCTGAATCAAACAAACCAGACAAGAGAGTAGAAAGTTGGTGGACTTGAAAAATAGTGTGTATTGACGTCTTTTCCATGGTTGAAACAAGATACCTTTTGAAGTTCATTCATGTTTTTTTCATGCTATATCTAGTAAAGAAAAAGAGATGATCGGTTCATGTGCTTGAACTGAAGGCTCTACAGCAATCTGTCATGACACATAAAGTGCCTTGTATTCAAATTTTAATTCCTTAAAAATGAAACCATTTTAACATAGTAATTATCAGGGCTGCATGATTATGACAAAAATCATAATTGTCAGTTATTCCCTTGAAACTGTTGTTGTGATTATTAATTACTATTATCACATTTTACATTGAATTATGTTTTGAATAGCTTTATACCAATGTTTGATGCAGCCGTGTGCCATAATATTATATGAAAATAAACAAGCTGAAGGCACCCTTCCTGAAAAAACTTTTATTGCTTTTAGCATTAAAGGGATAGTTCACACGGAACTGAAAATTATGTCATTAATGACTCACCCTCATGTTGTTCTAAACCCGTAAGACCTCCGTTCATCTCCGGAACACAGTTTAAGATATTTTAGATTTAGTCCTATAGCTTTCTGTCCCTCCATTGAAGCTATGTGTACGGTATACTGTCCATGTCCAGAAAGGTAAAAAAAAACATCATCAAAGTAGTCCATGTGACATCAGAGGGGCAGTTAGAATATTTTGAAGCATCGAAAATACATTTTGGTCCAAAAATAACAAAAACTATGACTTTATTCAGCATTGTCTTCTCTTCCGGGTCTGTTGTGAGAAAGTTCACTGCAGTGTAGTGATGTCCGATTCGCGAACGAATCATTTGATTTAAAAATTCTACATTTTCTCTAATTTAATTCCTATTTATTTCTAGGAGAACCATCTGAGATATTGAAGAATCTCATTTACGATTATTTTATTCTTTATTACAGGTATTTGCAGATTGCTAATGTCTAAAAGTGTACTTATAAGTAATATGTTAATGTTATATTGGTTATATTTTAGGTAGTGTTGACATTTTGAGTATTTTTTACTTGTTTTTACTTTAATGTGTTCATAATTTTAGCTTGCTTTTAAGCCTTTTTTCATCTTTTCATTTCATTTCTGCTAATGAGCAAAAATAGGGTTTTCACTGCAAAAGGACTTTAAATGACTTTAAAAGAAGCTGCTGACTTTTGTGGATTTTGCAGGTAATGACAACATTGACCTTTAGTGTCTCATCCCTAACTTCTTTTATATCTTCTCACATTCCAAACATTCCGGATGCAACAGGTCTCACCCCCTTACCCAGCCCTAAAACTAAACAAAGGTCACGGGGACTGACCCTTTCTCCAGGCCTCCAACTAAACTACAGGTGACGACAGAAAGTTTTCAGAAAGGTATGTAGCTTTTGCTGAAGTCTGTGTCCTTATCTCAAACATCTAAATACTGATTTACTTAAAAAGAAACGGATCAATAACTGAAGTCAATGAGCCATTAAACCCTTGTCTTCATTGAAATGTGAAAAGGGGAGTGTTTATCAGAAAACAGATGGGATATAGACACTTAGGTCTGAATGGATCAATGAAGATTTTCGGTTATAAGTCCCAAATGCATTACAGAATACGCATATTTTTGATCCAGCACAAATTTTTCTAGGTTTATGATCATTTCTAAATGCTTATTTGTTTGTATTTTATTAATTAAAAAGCAAAAATCTGGGTTATTCTGAAGCTCTGAGAATGGAAATGAAAGCAGCCAGTCCATAAATCAAAAAAATATGAACTGTTTCAGGAGTCTAGCCACATAAATTAGATGATTTAACTTTATAAATATATTTATAGTAATCAACATTTATGCCAGAAGTGCTATCATTTCATCTTAACTGGGATTGAATTGGAATATAAAACTGCTTGTATAATAATTATACAAAAGCTTGTTTATAATAGCTTTTTGTGACCAGGCATGTCCTGCTCCATGTGATGGTAGCGAAGTTCACAGTGGCAGCTGCACTTGAGCTGTTTTTTGGGGAGATCAGGAATGTGCGCTCTCTTTTGAAGACTTCCTGTCTCGGAGGCCAGCTTTCCATAAATTTGTCAATGAAAACGAGTTAATTGAAGAACAGAGCTGAATTTATCAGGACTACACTGAGACTGTGTATGAATGTGTGTTGTGCGTGCATGTTTGTATTTGTACATAGATAGATGTGTGTGTGTGTGTGACAGGGACGTCGTGTCTCCGAAAATATTTCCTCTGCTGGAAAAACGTTTGCCTTCGAGGACAAACTCACAAAGTTGCGGTTTACTGCACTCTGTTAGACTGCATTCAGCCAATAGAAGAACAGAGATTCTGTACTGACCAAAAGTTGGTCTATTCATAAAATGTACATGTGTCTCCACTTGGCAAAACCCCCTGTAGAACATAGTTGGGATTGCTGTTGCCATATGACGGAAGAGCGTGTGGAGAAAAAAGGAATTTATTTTACAACAACTGTGTGGAAGTAAAATAAACAGTTGAACACAGAAATGTACTCACTGATTTACAACCATCGATAACCGTTACTCTCAACTACTTTACTTCCAGACTAACTCAGCGTTGTTTTTATATGTAAACGACTTGTATATAAAAAGTATATATATACAGTATTGTTCAAAATAATAGCAGTACAATGTGACTAACCAGAATAATCAAGGTTTTTCGTATATTTTTTTATTGCTACGTGGCAAACAAGTTACCAGTAGGTTCAGTAGATTCTCAGAAAACAAATGAGACCCAGCATTCATGATATGCACGCTCTTAAGGCTGTGCAATTGGGCAATTAGTTGAATTAGTTGAAAGGGGTGTGTTCAAAAAAATAGCAGTGTGGCATTCAATCACTGAGGTCATCAATTTTGTGAAGAAACAGGTGTGAATCAGGTGGCCCCTATTTAAGGATGAAGCCAACACTTGTTGAACATGCATTTGAAAGCTGAGGAAAATGGGTCGTTCAAGACATTGTTCAGAAGAACAGCGTACTTTGATTAAAAAGTTGATTAGAGAGGGGAAAACCTATAAAGAGGTGCAAAAAATGATAGGCTGTTCAGCTAAAATGATCTCCAATGCCTTAAAATGGAGAGCAAAACCAGAGAGACGTGGAAGAAAACGGAAGACAACCATCAAAATGGATAGAAGAATAACCAGAATGGCAAAGGCTCAGCCAATGATCACCTCCAGGATGATCAAAGACAGTCTGGAGTTACCTGTAAGTACTGTGACAGTTAGAAGACGTCTGTGTGAAGCTAATCTATTTTCAAGAATCCCCCGCAAAGTCCCTCTGTTAAAAAAAAGGCATGTGCAGAAGAGGTTACAATTTGCCAAAGAACACATCAACTGGCCTAAAGAGAAATGGAGGAACATTTTGTGGACTGATGAGAGTAAAATTGTTCTTTTTGGGTCCAAGGGCCACAGGCAGTTTGTGAGACGACCCCCAAACTCTGAATTCAAGCCACAGTACACAGTGAAGACAGTGAAGCATGGAGGTGCAAGCATCATGATATGGGCATGTTTCTCCTACTATGGTGTTGGGCCTATTTATCGCATACCAGGGATCATGGATCAGTTTGCATATTTTAAAATACTTGAAGAGGTCATGTTGCTATGCTGAAGAGGACATGCCCTTGAAATGGTTGTTTCAACAAGACAATGACCCAAAACACACTAGTAAACGGGCAAAGTCTTGGTTCCAAACCAACAAAATTAATGTTATGGAGTGGCCAGCCCAATCTCCAGACCTTAATCCAATTGAGAACTTGTGGGGTGATATCAAAAATGCTGTTTCTGAAGCAAAACCAAGAAATGTGAATGAATTGTGGAATGTTGTTAAAGAATCATGGAGTGGAATAACAGCTGAGAGGTGCCACAAGTTGGTTGACTCCATGCCACACAGATGTCAAGCAGTTTTAAAAAACTGTGGTCATACAACTAAATATTAGTTTAGTGATTCACAGGATTGCTAAATCCCAGAAAAAAAAAATGTTTGTACAAAATAGTTTTGAGTTTGTACAGTCAAAGGTAGACACTGCTATTTTTTTGAACACACCCCTTTCAACTAATTGCCCAATTGCACAGCCTTAAGAGCGTGCATATCATGAATGCTGGGTCTTGTTTGTTTTCTGACAATCTACTGAACCTACTGGTAACTTGTTTGCCACGTAGCATTGCAATATATCCAATTCAATAAATGTGTGTGTGTGTGTGTGCTTGTAATATATTGTACTTATTATATATAGACATACTTTGTGTGTGTGTGTGTGTCTATATATATATATATATAGAATGTATGGAAATAATATTTTTTTATATATGATCTGCACTAAAAATATAGAAATACATACACGTATAAATTGCAATATATACAATGCAAAATATATATAAGATATGTTTTAAGATAATTTGTTGTATATATGTGACCCTGGACTACAAAATCAGTCTTAAGTGGCTTAATAAATGAGGTTTCCATTGATGTATGGTTTGTTAGGATCAGACAATATTTGGCCGAGATACAACTATTTGAAAATGTGGAATCTGAGGGTGCAAAAAAACAACAAATTAAATACTGAGAAAATCGCCTTTGAAATTGTCTGAATGAATTATTGCCAATGCATATTGCTAATCAAAAAATGAAGTTTTGATATATTTCTCTTCATAAAACATGATCTTTACTTAGCATCCTAATGATTTTTTGGCATAAAAGAAAAATCAATAATTTTTACCCATACAATGTTTTTTTTTTTTTTTTTTTTTTTTGCCAATGCTAAAAATATACCCCAGCGACTTAAGATTGGTTTTGTGGTCCAGGGTCACATATATATCAATTATTTATATAAATGTATAAATACATAATTAAATTGGAAACATCATTTAAATGCTCCCATTACTCTGAAGCCATACTGAAAATCTTGAACTAATAATTTAATTTGTAATGGGGGGGGGGGAATACATTAAACCAGTAAGAAGGCAAAACTGGTCTCAGACTTTTGAACCCCAAGGTCAAACATTCCCATTTTCTTGAGAGAAAAAAAAAACGTCTAGCTTTACTAAAGTGTGCTGTAAATCTGAACATGTCTCAGAGACAAAGCAGTGACTGCTGTATGTCTCTCTTGACAGTGAGGTGCACTGAGAGATAGATTTAGCAGAGCTGGGGGCGTTCAGTGGAATGTGCTCATTTGGCGTCCTCTAAACTTTAGTGAATGAGTGAATGGGGAGTGTTAGTTGTCAACTTCTCTCATCTGTGCCGGCAGGTGGAGCCTTTGGCCTGCCAGCTGTCATCTGCAGCACACACATTTAGAGTGGCATTGAGGAAAAGAGACAGCTCAGGTGCTACTTTCAGATGGCAGCCAGCTCTATGATAACTGGAGAATGCTCAATGTAGCATTTCTATCGCTTAACTGGGGCAGGACCCCCCGCTATCATCTTATTCCATAATGTGAAGTTTATGTTTTTGAGGGCTCTTAAAAGCATGAAATGCATCGTTGCCTGTCTGCTGCTTTTGACTCATTGTAGTCTCTTGAGATTGTGTGCATTCTTTAACTAGTCAGATAATTAGTTTATCTAGTTGCAAGAGAGCAAGGAAGGTGGAGAGAAAAAAAAACTGTGAGCAAAGTTTTCGCGCTTCAGCTCATCTTGGGAGGTACATCCTTTGTGTTGGTTACACTCTGACCTTAACAAAGTGTGGAGGTAAAAGTCTGGCCAGTATCACGGAGGTCAAAGGTCAGCGGGTTTTTCTGCTCTTGGTTTCCTGAATGCCTCCATCACAGGAAGTTAACATGCTGAGATTTTCCGGCAGTGGAAGTTCTTAAACACAAAGAGCAAGTTTAGCATACACATACAAAAAAGACGGTCAGAGTACATTAAAAAAATTATGATTTAGGTTAAAATATGCTTTATTATAAAGTAGTAATATTTAAGTAGTTAAATATTAATGGAGAGCAATGAAAATATAAAATTTTAAATCTAGGTTTTTTTTTTTTTTTTTTTATCTATTCATTCTCCACACTGGTTATTCTTTTATTTAATAGATAGTTTAAAAAACCTCTTGAAATTACCTGAATTTCCTAAAACAGGTAGTTTAGACTGGCCATATATTAATAGCATATTATTATCTAAACCATGTTATTTATTTTAACTATCTGACATTAAAGAAGTCGTATTGTTCACTCATCATCATCCAAACCAGCTCAAGATGTTTATAGTAATATATCCCAACAGAAAGTCCTCAAAGACCCGCTCTTTTTGTCTTATCAACAAACCAGCATGACATGAACTTCCCTTATAGCTGCTTTACTGACGAATGTCTCACGTACAGCATTCACATCTGATCTTTCCACCGGGTCAAGAGCCAAAGCACAGTTGCTCTGGGCCATCAGACAACTTATGTTTTAACATTAATTCATTAAAGTTAAGCAAATACAAAAATTTTATATCAAATGCAACTAGATTTTACTTCAGGTCAGGTTAATGTAATTTGAAATGACTTGTATATTCAAGATTATACTTAACAGTTTAAGCTAATTATTTTAAATTATATGATTAAAGTTGGTTGATTTTTTTGTTTTATTTAGAATGACTAACCAATTATGCAGATTATAAGTAATTTGGAATAAATACATTTTGCTATGCCGTGGTTTTTGAGTGCAGAATTCTTACCTTGTTTCATTTATGTATGAAATTTAAGTTTTAGTTCAGAAGGTGTAACTTAAATAAATGACAATTTTGCATGTAATTCAAATACATGAATCTAAATATTTTTGTGAGTGAACAATCCCATTAAGGTGTTCAGGAGATCTGTACTAAGCCAGCATCTCAAGTGCTGCGTGTGAATCCCATTGTAAACAGTAAACTAACTGTAGTCTCTTGACACAGTGACACACAAGTGTTCTCCTGGATCAGCACCTTCTGTTGACCTGTGACGCCACATTGTACCTGCTTCCCAATCTGGAGCGCCAGTTCACAGAGGTCCATTTCCATATAGACAGGTCACCCTTTCCTTTTCCATCTGACTACATTAGGAATACGAGAGCCTGGAGACTATGAATAGACCAGCGGACCCTGCCGTTCACAGGGGACTCAGGTTCGGTGAGGTGGGAGTTTGTGTGAGCTTGCACACATTGCCTCCCCGTCTCTCCAAGGTGGCCTGGGAGCTGGCCAGACGTCTATGTCACTTCAGAAGGGAGGGGATGGGAGAGACAGCTCTGGCTGATAATTTGTCTTTATGGCCCCACGTCACCTTTAACCCCTCGACAGGGTGACTGACCCTAGATAGTCCATTTCTCAGTGACCAGTCAGACTGCCATGTTGGCTTTTATACTGTGTGTGTATCTACTTGTAAATGTCTAATATATTAAGAGAGAGAGAGAAATAATAATAATATTTTAATTATTATTATATGTTTCCTCCATCTCAAAACACATTTTTTATTAAATATTTTGGCCAAATATATGTATAAAATTACATGTAAATGTGCGCACACTCACACACTCATATATATATATATATATATATATATATATATATATATATATATATATATATATATATATATATATATATATATATATATATATACACACACACATGTATGTATGTACAATACACACAAATATTGTATTTTTATTTTTTATTGTTATATCTTATGCATATTCATATATTATCCTATCTGTCTGTCTGTCTGTCTATCTATCTATCTATCTATCTATCTATCTATCTATCTATCTATCTATCTATCTATCTATCTATCTATCTATCTATCTATATATGTTATAATAATAAATAATATCTAATTATATAATGTTGGTAATTTATGTAATTGTTTTCAATTTAATTTACAAAATTATATAATTTTACATATAATTAAAATAAATATATGAATATAAAATTATATATTTATTATTATATTATATTTTATTATGATTATTATTTTATGTGTGTGTACTCTGTAAATGAATAATACATAAATGATTCCTTTACAGTTCATATACATTATAATAATAAATGAAAATGTATAATTTATTTATTATATTATTATAAATATTGCATTATTAATATATGCTTCCACTCTCATGCACATTAAATAATATAGTAACATATCTCATGCACATTAAATATCAATAGTATATAATATTACTAAATATTATCAAATACTATTTTGGCTAATTTCCTTTCAGCTGCTAAGACTGTATTTAATGCATTTTGTCATATTTAAATACATTTTCCTTTAAAATGAATACAGAAAATGTGATAAGCCGTGTGAAATGTGAAGAAAGCATCTGAGATCCATTTGTAACAAACAGTAAAACTTGCTCATCTCATTGCCTGGGACTTCTTCACTAGATTTGATAAGCCCCCCCATAAGCATTGAACATTTTCTGTGTCATTTTTTTCTCTTACCGCTAGTTATGCAGCTTTGAGACTGAAGTGAAGAGGAAAATGCTTTAACAGTTTGTGTCTGATGTGTGGCTGTCGGCCCCTGGCAGCCGGCTTTCATAAATGTATCGCATATGTGTAGGCCGCTTTGAGGCCGTCTGGGGGTGAAATGGTTAAAATTGACATCGGGTGGCAAAGGGGCTGTGGTTGGTCTCAAATCTTTTTAGTGTGCCGCGGTGGACGAGCGCTCCCCTCCTCTGTCCGAGAGAGAGGAAAAAAAGGAAATCTGTGTCCAACCCAAAGAATGTCTTTTGAAATGCACATGCTCCTGCTTTTTTTTACACCCTGTGAGCGCTTTGTTTCCTTCACGTTTCTGCAGATTTGGCCTGCATTCTCGTGATTTACGTAATTATTATTCTAATGCTTTTTTTTTTACTTTTACTTTTTTTTCAGGATTTATTTTTATTACTTTATGAATTAATTATACATTTTGTGTGTAATGTATACATATATACAATGTTTTTTTTTTTTTTTTTTTTTTTTATGAATGCTATGCAATAGAAAACTTTTCACCATTCTTGAATTTTGCAAAAGGAGAGACTGCAAGTGGATTTTGCACAATTTGTATACATTCAAGTCATATATCTCTGTGTTCTGACAAAAGTTTCAAGTTGGCCGTAATCGATCTTGGTAGTACTTTGGGCAGTAATTTGTGGCTGGGGCTATTGATCGTATTCGTTTCATTCGCTGGCGGTCCCGACGCCGCTCTGTCTGCGGGGGAGTGGTTTGAAATTCCTCTTCTCCACCTTCTTTGGGGGTCTGAGAGCTGTTTTTTATGAATGAACTGAATACCAACTACAAATTAACCAGTCTCTTTCACAAGCAAAGCACTCCTTCTGCAGCCAGTTCTACAAACTGCACGGTTTCCGAATAATGATGAAGAACATGCAGTGAGGAATAATAAAAATGCAGTAGTGTAAAAATAACCGCCCTGATGTTGACATATCACCAGATACAAAGAACCATGTCGCAAGTAGCCTACTAGAAAAATGTTCAAATTCTCTAGAATCAGCAGCAATATTCAGTAACCATAACAAATCAATTAAAGTGCATTAAGTTATATTATACATGCACACATTAAGACGCTCATTGTATAAAGGTTAATGATGTCTGAGATGGCCTGTTTAAAAGATATTTGAAAAGTTATTAAAATATGTTTACCTTCACATTTTTTTTTAATTTACGGGGTTATGCATTTTGATAATTGAATTATATATTTTTTAAATGACCTTGACACACTACAGGGGTCTGTAATATCATTCTCTATTTTATTATTTTTCATTTGACAAAAAAAAAAAAAGTTGTGGTTACTTTCCTTTTTTCAAAATTTAATTAAGCATTTCAAGTTTTTAATTATTTTCTTGTGTGTGTATGTGTGTGTGTGCGTGTGTGTAGATTTACACGCCTAATCTTAAAATACCAAAATAACTTTACTTGATGTTATGTTAAAAATATTATAAAGTAACCTTTATAGATCCAGACAAAAAATTGCATCATTCAGTGACCCATAAAACATGTATTTTATATCTTTGGCGATGCACTTTTTCATTTTCTTTCTGTCCTTCTTCCATCTTTGTTGTGCTTTGTGCAGCTCTTGGAGTTCAAGATCCTCCAGCTCTCTGTAATAAAGCCCATCTCTGACACAATTGTATTCATTTGGAGAGGGTTGGGAGGACTTTGCCATTCCTCCCCCGTTGGTCGAGCAGGCTTGGTCAGATCGTGGGAAAGGCCCTCCACGTAAAGCAGTTTATTCTCTGTCACTGTTGTTCTTGTGTAATTGATCTCACTCCACGTCGATGGGCGGAAGACTTCAAAGACACGCGGCTGTTGGAGGTCGATCTGCTTGTGCTCGCGGCCTTGAGGGACAAAAAACAACTGCTTCCCTTTCGCTTACACACTTTTGATTAGTGTGTAAAACTGCATAGCACGAGGCGTGACGTAAACTGTTTATATTGGTGGAAATGTCAAATTATTTATTTAATTTGGCGCTGTAATTAAATGAGCTATAATCAGATTCCTTAGTGGTAATATAGGATTTACATTACAAACAAAAGTTTATTTGAATGTTTTTTTTATTACGTTCGCGGTCCTTTTTTTAAAACCGAAGTTAGGCTATAGCATGAAACACACGTACATGACATTGAAGTAGTCCGAATCCTGAGCTAACGACTCAAAGTAGTTATTTTTTGTGTGTGAATCAAAATCATACAGCGGCACCAGTGTAGTCCAATTGAATGAATGCTTGCTTTATTTATTCATTCATTCACTGAAAAACATGCAGCGCGACCAGTGTTATCTGATTCGGAAATAATGGCTTATTTTTTTTTCTTCTAATGAATTCAAACACATTTGAATCAGCTGGGTTACTAAATTAATCTGAATCAATTATTAAATAGCAAATCATGTTTTTTCATGTTTTATTAGCAACAAACTGATTTTTTTTTTTTTGCTCTCAAAAAATTAATTGCGATTAATCGCATCTAATTAAAATATTTTGTTTATAGACTATAATACATGTGTGTGTGCTGTGTATGTTTATTATGTATGTAGAAATACACACACACATGCATGTATATACATTTAAGAAAAATATGTTATTTGTATATTAAATACATTTATATACCTACATTAGAGATTATATAAATATATACATGTGTATTTATATATATATACATAATAAATATACACAATACATGCACATATATAACATAAACAAAAACTTTTTGGATGTGAATAATGCACTTTTTTTTTCACTGCATAATTATAAGCTGCAAATCATGAATCAAGAACTAGCTACTTTGTGTTCTAAGGCACCAGTGACCACTAGTTGTTCAAACATAGATCAAATTTTTATATATATATATATATAAGAAATATAACTTGGCCATAAACATTTTATATATATCTATATATCTATATATATATATATATATATATATATATATATATATATATATATCTATATCTATATCTATATCTATATCTATATATATATATATATATATATATATATATATATATATATATATATATATATATGTGTGTGTGTGTGTGTGTGTATATATATATATATATATATATATATATATGTGTGTGTGTGTGTGTGTGTGTTATGTATATATACATTTTTTTTGGCGTCTACAAAAAGTAACGGATAAATGGATAAAAACACATATTTTTGTTTTAATATTACTTTTCTTAATATACTGTTACGCCTATTGTATTGCAATCATGCAGCCTCTAAGAAGTCGAACTAAATAGATGAAATCTGAAATGATCTCATCATGTGGCAATGCTGAGGGCAGTAAATGCAACACGAAACTTTTCTCTCAAATATTTATTCCTGGAAAAAGTACACTAAAAGAATAGTTGGCGGACACAAAAAAGAATCGGAGCACATCCCAAAGGTTACGTATCGTTAACATGTCTTGAGATAAACAAACAAATAAACAGTCTATCAACTGTGCTGTGTCTTTAAACTTTTCTGGAGTGTAGCCAGTAACATGAATGGTGCTGGACACGTGAGTTTGTCTCAATGTGGTCTCCCCTCTTAGTATTTCTCATGTTTTCTCTGGCTGTTGTCCAATTCTTTTCTCTCTCTCTTTTTGCGCCTCTCGTGCCCCCTCCCTCCCCGTGTTATCCACCCACGGGAAAAGTGATTTTCGCCTCTCTCTCTCTCTCTCTCTCTCTTTCCTCTTTTTTTTAATGTATATACCTCATCCTCATCCACAGTCTGTGGACTTATTTCCGTGTGGGCAGCAGGGATGCATTTAAAATGCCCCCATTTTTTGACTTAAACCAATCCGCGTAGAAAGCCGTTCCCCGCAAATTCTTGAATCCGCACTAGTGTGGATTTGACAGTGCACTGTCACACTTCCCTCTGCGAATGTCTCGTTCAAATAGCAATCGATAACCGGGCTTATTTTATTACTAAAGCCACCCCCACTTAATTCTACACAGGAGATTTTTTTCCCCTCAGCGTGTGTAAGCCAAATTCTCAAACCAAGAGACAGCACGTGCTTCTCACAATACCGCGCTTTTAGTTTACATTCTGCATCCCCTTCATGTGCACACCGTTGTTCTTGATAAGCGCGCATTGGTGAGCGCAAGACACTGACTGCAGGAACAGAACGTGCTCAAGACTCCGTTTGGAACTCACACACACGATGAGCGCGCGCGGTGAGGAAGCCGCCGGCGAAGCTTCAGGATCGCAGGAGCAAACCGAGCCCGAGCCTGCCCCTGCCGAGCCAAAGAAGAGGGGACCGGGTAGACCCAGGAAGCCGCAACAGGTCAGTGTGTGACTCTTATTTCTTCCACCTTTAATATTCTAAATTGAGGAACGGGCGCGTTTAGACCTGCAGGGCTGCTCAATAAACATTCTTACTGTAACCATATATTAGGCTACTCTTCGCCCGCACTTTATGGCTCATGTTTACATGCACCCCTGCTGCAAAAACAGCTTAAACCAGACTGGGCTAGTTTGCTGGTCTCTCAGACAGGTCTGGCTGCAGGTTTTCACTTTGACCACCTATGCGACCAGCTAAACCTGCTTAACACCAGCTTAGCCAGGCTGGGAGACCAAGTAGTCCAGTTAAGACCAGCAAACCAATCTAGTCTGGTTTAAGATGTTATATATATATATATATATATATATATATATATATATATATATATATATATATATATATATATATATATATTGGTGTGATTTATTGTACTTTATATTTTGTACAGGATGGAATGTATGGAAACTATGTATAACTTGGCCATAAACATATATATATAGGCTACAACAAGCGATTTTTTTATTTTATTTAATTTCTAATTTTTTCCTCTAAATATTTACTGCTTTCAATAATGTTTTACCTTCACTACTTCATTTTAACATGCATGCCATGCAGTATGACGAATTATTATTTAAGTGCAGATATTTTAATGTACTTTGAGTTGTGTGTATCATAATTCAAGATAAATAAAAATGTTTCTTTAAAATAGTTTTGATGAATTAAAGTATGGCACACTGAAGGACACTGCTGTCATTGCATGAAATATGAAGTCTCTTCGTTTCTACTGTGTTCTATTCAAGAATGTCCACTGGGTGTTTTTAGACAGAAGTATCAAGCTTGTGTGCTTATACTGCGATTGCATTTGAAGTTTGTGTTTCTCTTGTGGGGAATTCCTGCAGACTGAATGTATAGCTTGTATGTGTGTTAGGTTTATTGTAGGCCTACGAGTAGCACTTGTTTGTATTTGTACAGGAAGCACTTTGTTCCTAGCAGATAGTATTCCAAATTACACGCTTGCCATCTGTTGAACAACGGTCTCTCGTATGTGATGCTAAAGCACTTTTGTGAGTTGATTTGGATAAGATCTGCTAAATGTATAGCCTGCGCTACAGGGTCCTCTGTTGATGTGATGAGATCAAACCCAGTTTGCTTTAGAAATCTTTTATCAGACCAAATAAAATATATATTTGAACAAACCATTATAGGTTTTCTTAAATGATGCACTGTGATTCGTCTAAATTACAAAACATACATATATTATATAGTTATTATATAGTAATAATTATATAGTAGTATATATAGTATATAGTAGTAGTATATGTATAGTAATTGATATAGTAGGCCTAAATGTTTTGTGTGTATATAGAGATAGAGACAAATGTTGTATATTGGCTATTTTAAATTTACCTGTTGGTGTGAGCAGTGGTTACTATAACAACAGGCATGTAATTAAAATGTAATGTCACTGAACATCTATCTATTTAGTCATGACCACATCCTTCGAAATTCTTGTTTTGAGTGTTTGTGGTCAGAGGATGTGATTCACTATCTTAAGTAATTCACAAGTGACTCACTGCAGTACCTCTGTTTGCAAATAGCCATGAGGATGAGCTGGCCAGAAGGGTTAAAAATAAAGTCATTCACCAAATATACTAAATTGTTTGTCTGGCAAAGATGATGCATGTATGTGGAAACATTTTTTTTTAATTCTTAAAAAAAACAAAAAAAACAAAAAACTTTTTGTTGTATGTGCAAGAATTGGAGATACATTTAGTTGTTTTTCATGTATGCACACACATACACACACACAACATTTGCTTGTTGCTTTGGTTTTAACTTGCTTTGGTTTTAACTTAACTCAAAATGTATTAAGACACTTCTGGACAGTCATGCTACAATTTAAATGCATGAATGTCTTTGCCATAGATGGCCAATCAAATGGCACCTGCACATGGCTAAGCTAATTTTGCCATTACCGGTACTTTAAAGCAGCTGGTCCCAATGTGATTTTTAAAGGCTGTATGAAGTCAGTTCTTCTTTCGTTCACACAGCAGAGTAACCACAGGTGTAGTTCGTCACAGTAGCTATGAACATGATCCACAAACGTTTGAAAAACAGAAAGCGTCCAGATGCATTTGCTGTTATTTTGAGCAATGTATTTATTGTTTTATGATTTGAAGAAAAAAAAACTGGTGTGAAAAGTGTGCTTGTGGTTTCTTCCGAATAAATGCCACTTAGCTTGCTGATGGTTCATGCCATTGTTTTCTGCGCTCATGGCATAAGTTCACCTCCTCTCATTCTCAGGAACCCACAGGAGAGCCTGTCCCCAAACGACCGAGGGGACGCCCCAAAGGAAGCAAGAACAAGGGCCCATCCAAAGCAGCGCAGAAGGTGAGAACCAGGCAAATTTCTGCACACCTTAAAAGTAAAAAAAACAAACTCTGCTCTAACTCTATCTATCATACATTCTGTGTATCATTCTATTATGTCTATCCAACTGAAAAGTTGTTCTATCCTTCTATTTATCATTCTATCTATCATGTACCACTTCACAAGAAAAAGAATATTAACCTTGGCAGTGTTAACTGAGGAAATGGGCTCTTACCATTTTTATAAATCATTTATCAAGAACGTGTCAGGAACA
The DNA here is from genome assembly GCF_003368295.1 of Carassius auratus. NCBI lineage: Eukaryota > Metazoa > Chordata > Actinopteri > Cypriniformes > Cyprinidae > Carassius > Carassius auratus. The sequence continues at coordinate 25,759,502 of NC_039246.1, read as the reverse complement.
TTTAGAAGTATGAGAAATGTGTCAACATCCGGGGCGTATGTATGTGTGTGTGTGAATGTTGGGGACTGCCTTATTGATGTCTAAATCATAAAGCCTGTGTGAACGGAGCGCAGTGAGCCGAACCTCTTTGCTGTGTATTTCAGCGCAGTAGTTAACACTAAGCTCCAGTAATGTGGCGAGGGGAGTCCTTCTGACCTGCACACCTAAAAGTAGCAGTGAATTCTACACACATAAATACTCTCTCTCTCTGTGTCTCGCCTTAGGCAAGTTACCACGCATACGCGAGAGAACCACAAACATGCAGGCATACACACACACACACACAGGCATGCATGCATGAAGTGTATACTTTGCGCAGGGAGTATAGAGCATGTACTGTTGAATATTTCCAAACAAACTCCGTTCCAATTCCTTGCTAATACCCATGTAAACAGAAAAGCAAATAGCAGCATCACATAAGATTTAGTCGCTGTGCATCAGTGTAGCTGAATGCGACTGTCAGCATTTGTAATCGCATATTTCTGTTTATGTATTGGGAATGCCTTTAAAGAGGAGTTGTTCTGGCGAGCGTTTTGTAATGAAGTCATTAACATTTCAGCCTCGCTTGTGTGTGTGGTCTAGTCTGGCATATGTTTGCGGGAAGTTCCCTCCAACTGTCAGTGCGTTTGAGTTTTAGAAGTATTACTATGTGATTCTCATCTCCGAGTTGTCAAGGGACGCTGAGAAGTCTATTTGCGGAATTAGTTTAGGTTAATAACTCACTGACAGCTCCGACCACTCTCTTTTCGCAGCGATGTACCACTGTAAACAGCCACGGGACTGCTTTGAAAAGCTTCAGCACTTTTCTGCTAGCGTAATCCCGTTTAATCTTATTTAGCATTGTTATGATACAGTGGACTGATAAATCCATCGAGATGAAAAGAATCTAAATCGGCAAGGTGCCTCACTAGAGACACTTCTCACAAGATTTGCTCTCCCGTCCGCTATCAGTCATCTGTCTCCTACCACTTTCACAACCCAAAGTTTAAAGGCTCTGCGTCTCAAACTGACTCCACACTGATGCTGCACTTGCTCAAACATACTTTAAGTACCAGAGGAGAACTATTTTGTAAGGTAAGTATTGCAGAATGAGAAAATACATTGTTATACAAGGAATACAATGAATAAACATAAACCTCCAGATTCATGAAATGTAGCAGTCAATAAATAATGCAGTTTAATTCACACATTACAGATTCTGCCATTCACATTACAGAGCCTTCTGTTGGCCCTTAATTGCACTAAAGAACCCACAGAACTGGTATCACATGAGCAATCCAGACTAAATCAGGCTAAGCAAGCCATAATATACCTCAGTGTTTATTAACACGGTTTTAGCTGTCAACACATATAACCAGACAGTTTCTGCCCTGCTATGATCTTTTTGGTCAATACATTGGCCTTAATGACTAGCCTGAATATTTTCCATTGACTAGATATTGTTGGAACTTGATACGGGGCACCAGGGGGCTAATTTTAAACTCTCCATTCGCAAAAGTGGGTTTGGCAAAGGCGATACCGCCCCTCCCTTTCCATTAATAAGTGATGGCCTTGTCCCCGGCCTCACACGCATGCCAGGATGTCCTGGTGTCGAAGAGGACAGTGAGCACCCAGGCTTGTCTCTGCCGTGGACACGAGACTTGGCTGGACGAGACACGCAAACACTGACATGATTAATTGATCAGGGTGTCGTCTTGCAGACCATTAAATCTCCTCATTAAAAATGCAGCATCCCCAACCGAGGACTGAGGGTAGGGAGACACTGATTGGACTGAGAAAGACGGACAGAGACATTGTGAAAGACACAGATGAGGAGAGGTGAGGTTAAAGGGATCGTGTCTTTGAGAATGTGAAGGAATTATAAGCCCCGTAATCTAATCTTTACATAACATTTTTTTACCTATTTTCGATCCTGTAAGGACCCACATGGCTGACCACCGACCCGTAGCTGCCTCTGTGTCCTTTCTAAGTGACCGGCTGCGGCATGAACTATGACGCTCAGGTTTATATTTCTCCATCATGCCTACGCCGAATGGTGAAGCGTCCTTGGGGTATTCAAAACAAACTGTGCTTGTTGGAGAAGTGGTAATGTGAGCCTTGACAATGCCTGCATACTTAGTCAGGGAAAACAGACCAACCCAAACAGGGCTGAACACATCACACACAACACGAGAGACAGGGATGCATTTTAGAAGCTGTTGAGGAAGTCTTCCAACCATAAGAATAGGGGTTCAAAGGGACCCACAAAAGAAAGTTCTGTCATCATTTACCCTCATGTCTTTTCAAACCCATATGACTCTTTCTTCACTGTCAGAGAAGAATGTGCTAAAATTGTACCTTCAGGAGTACATTGGGGCAGTTCCTTTAAAGAGAAAACTTTGTGCCTTATCTTGATCTAAATGGTGCGTATTAGTGCCTTAAAATAGGAATATGTTCCCTTAAGGAACTTCTGTAAATATTTTAAGAGTAAATAAAGTACAAAGTTGTCCCTTTAAAGACGCTGAACCATGAAAAGCTGTTGAACCCACCTAAGGTTTAATTTATATAAAAGGTGAATATTTGAAGAAAATATTGAAGGTAAGTGTGTGTCTGTAAAACTTCAAAATGACCAGAAAGTGTCTCATATGGCTCGTTCGTGGTATTTCAAATCTTCTGAAACCATACGCTAGGTTTGGGTGAGGAAAAGATCCAAATTTAAGACATTATTTACTGAAAATCTTAATGTCTTCCCTGGTGTAGTACTTCCTTGAGAGAAGTATAATGTTGTCCGATTAATGAACAGAATCATCCTGCTGAATCGGATCTTTTCAGTGAATCATTGATTCAGTTCACGGAACAAGTGCTGTTTTAGTATTATTTATGTATTGTTCACTATATATAAATAAATATATATATATATATATATATATATATATATATATATATATATATATATATATATATATATATATATATATATATATATATATATATATATATTATTATTATTATTTTTTTTTTTCATTTTAATTTCATTTTTTTTTTTTTTTGTAATGTCATTTTTAGCAGTTTTGTTAGGATTTTTATAACACTGATTTGTATCTCACTTGGTTGGACGTACTCTGCTGACAAACATGATAGCACTGACGCCTACCCTTCTTGGGTCATTCGCAGAATTCATAGATGTTTGATGATTTGGGTAAAGTTTCCTGCAGGCCTCTGTATAACAAAAAAGCCCATGGCCAGAAGAAAACTTTATATCCTATAAATAAAGAAGACACGTCTCGTCTTGTTAATTGTCTCCGACCACGCCGTTCAAACCCACGGGGCAAGGCTCTCCTGCTTCCACTTGTCAAATAATTTCAGTTACATTTTCAGAGGAGGACAAAATTGTTGCTTGAATGACACATAATGTCCTTGGAAAAAAATACCCTTCTGTTTTGGTTCATACGGTGGAGTTAGACAACAGTCAAATCAGAAATCTTGCCTCCTAAACATTATTAATGTTCTTTAGCAACGGGAAGGTGAAGTTATGTTTTAGAAAAAATGTTAAAGGCATTGGTGTTTTATCTTTACAGACTACTTCAGTGAACTTAAGTTGGAGCCACTATTATAGAAACCCCATAACTGTCTTTCATGGCCCTTATCTGGGTGGTTTTGCTGATAATGGTGCTCTTATTTACACTTGAATGGCATAAAATTCCTCTAGTGAAATATTACGCTGTACAGACCAGGAACTTGAGCTATGGAGATAGTTCATTGTTGGAGGCCCGGATATACCTTACAAACTCTTTCTGCATTAAAAGTGTTAGAGGAAATGGAGCCCTAGCATTTAACCTTCTCCTTTTGTGGCTGTATATGAAAATGACTCTGCTTGTGACAAATTGTGTGCCTGAAAAATTTGTTTAAAGCACTTGATGAAATACCGGCCACTAATTCATGGTTGTTGGCATTTGCAGAAAGCTGAGACCACAGGGGAGAAAAGACCTAGAGGGAGACCCAGGAAATGGGTGAGTTTGTTTACATTAGTCATACATATAACTGAACACAGCCATTTGCAGCACGTTCCCATTTACCTTCCAAAACTATGCAGGAAAATTCACCAGTATGCTTTTCAGTTTATCAGTATTGGAAAAACATATTTTGAATCATGTTTTATTATTCATTCATTCATTAATAAACAAAAATTATGTTTATATTTTATGAATACATTTTACTTTAATGAATTTTCTTGTAATGTTAATTTATATATATATAATGTTAATATAATTTCCTTTATTATTCAATTAACAAACAAAGTATTTTCCTGTTGATCTGGCTTGTTGAGTGTTAGATATATACTGATACCTGGAAACATAAATGTGTCATTATATATAGGCCTCTATATAGGGGTCATAAATACATATATACATACAGACAGACAGACAGACATACAGACATAAACACACATGGTGTTTTTTTTTAGTATTTTACCAATTAATAAGATTTGAGTATAAAGTCTTTAATTAATATCCTGCAACATAAGTGTAAAATTACATAAACATAAACATTTTTATATACCAACAATATTGTAGAAAAGTATGATTAAATCAATTCAGTCCTTTAGGAGTAAATTTGTAGGGGTATTTGTAACTTAAAACAAAAAACAGCTTGACTTTATATATGTCTTATATATGTTTTTTTTTAAATTGTGCAATCAAAAAAAACATATATAAGACATATATAAGGTCAAGTTTTATATTTGAACTTACAATTACATATATAGTTATTATTTTTTCAAAAAAAAATTTTTTAGTATAAATATGTTAATCTTTTTTTAGTATACATTTATGCATAAAAAATTCAAACCACTCATGTACTTGTTTTACCTAATCACTTATTCATTGCAGAATTCATGTGCAAAAGATTCAAAGGATGTGCAAAGGATTCGCAACTGTTTGCACTCAGGTCTAATTCAGCAGTTCCTCCAGTAAAGTTTTGGGTGTTTATCAGCCTGACACATTTGATTGATAGCTGGAGGAGTAAAGCCGCAGGCAGTTAAAAGTGCCACCAGAATGACTACGGGGAGATATGGAGAGAATGAACCCTTTGTGGCATGCCGACTCTGTGTCCTTATGGATTTTTCTCAGGCAGACAGGAAAAGCAAAGCATTCCGAGGCCCCTGGACACACATGCACACACACACCGACTTGAAAGATTCAAAAGTGTGTCACATCTGAATTCACTATACGTTTTTAGGAAAGTGACGGCACAGATTTGATATACCGTGTGCAAATCTTTAAAGTCGGCTATTTTGTTCTCAGTTCCTCGGATCCTCAGTGTGGTTTCATTAAACAGTTGCATGAATTCACATATAGCACGGGGGGCTGAAATGATTTGTTCAATACAGAAATGAGTATATTTGTATTGGAGGAAAACATGACCCATCTGACTCTATCATCCAGGAATGCAATTTGAGTCACATGTGAGCCGAGCTGTTCCAAAACACCCTTTACATCCAGGTCTCGGCTGAGCCCCTATAGCGTACATGCTAAAGTTCAGCTTTTACTCGTCACGTCAAACTGTTTTAGGACAGAAACTTTAAACTTTAATATACACACAAAGCGTTAGATAAATCGGAGAATGAGGGCAGGTTTACAGAAGCATCGGAGCCCTGCTTGTGGACAAAAGTGTTTTTTTTATTTACCAAACCTTTTTTTTTTTTACTTTATGGTACGTTATTTGCATTTGGACTGTGAAAGATAGGATAGAAAGTGATTGGTAGAAATGAATTGTTGCTAATTGTATTCAAACTTATGGTGTCTGTATGAGCACCAAGACTCTAATCTGGTTTTGTTGTTAAATTAGTTGCATTATCTAGATAGTTTTTTCTTTTTCTTTTTTGGTACATTAATCGCTTTTAACGCACCAAAGTGTTGCACTTTTCATGGAGCATGTCTATTAGAGAATAATTATAGAAAGCTACATTTCAAAAGTCCATTTTCAAACTAACGTCAAACCTGAAAATGTTTTTTTTTCACACAACATAGTAGGGTTAACGTTGATCCAGACACGTGTTTAAATGAGTGTGTGAGATTGAGAGTCTGAACGGCTGAACTCTCTGGACTGAACTGATAAAGTTTACATTTATTGCCCTATTTCCTTTGTACTGATGCCCGAAGGTGCATTCGGCTGCACTTTCATGATGGCTGCGTGATGCAGGTACACACTCCCACACACACACACACACACGCACACGCACTTGATCCACCCACACACTGATGTCAGTTAATCTTAAACAAATAGATAATGGAGCGATTTGCTTTGTAGATGCTAAGTAGACTTTGTAAATGTTTTTCCTCACTTAGCAACATAAGTAGCAAATAAAATAGTGCCTTTTTTTCTCATTTATAAACATTCTACACATAAAGAAATGAATGTGGAGGAAATAATTCCAAAATAAACCAAAAAATTTGCTTTTGCTTGATGCTGTATCCATGAGTATGAAGTTTGAGACAACCTTTTTCAGAGTATGTCTTCAAAGACGTAACCAAAATAGTTTGTCCTCCTGATTGAAACGCAAGCAAACAAACTAAAAGATTATGGGTCAAAGGTTAACTAGACTTAAGCAAGGGTAGAAGTCTGTCAGGCAACAGGAGATTTTTCTCATAGAAGTATGATAAATTTTACCCTGTGGAGAAACAAATATGCTAGCGCTTTCAACTATTTTCCTTTGAGAAAGTAATTTGCAAAAAAATAAAAAATAAAAAAATAAAAAAAGTTTTAGCTACAAATTAAAATCCTGTTTTTCATTAAATTCTAAGATTTATAATTTTCGTTTATATTTCCTTAATATTTTTCCTTTATTTCGTATTTTGTTTTCAATTTAACAAGTGAAAAAATATGAAGAGAAATGCTTAGAAAATCACTCATGAAAACTTGTACGGAAAAATGGACAACTTAATGTAATGATAGTACTAATCAAATTATTATTAAAACATAATTTTTTAAGAATAGTCACCAGGATTTATTCACCAGAATAATGTAAATACACAACACAGTATTTCAACAAAAGATATGCTTTTGATTATTACAATTTATTGAAACCATTCAAATGGAATCGAGAAAATTAATGGATATTATAGAATTTTGTGAAAATGAAACTAAATCGAGAGAAAACATATTTCGTAATACGGCATAAAAAATGTACTTTTTGTTAAACTTGTAATAAATTGCTGTTCAAGTTTTATGACATGCTTTTTGATTGGTAAATTTTAATTGAACCATTAAAACATATTCTTGAAAATAAAACAGAATCCAGAAAAATTGAATGGGAAAAATGGAATTTGGAAAAAAAATTAACAGGTTTCATAGGGCCCTACTTAAGCTTTTTCTAATGCACAAAGACACATGTTGCAGTTTATATGAGTTACAAGCTGGTGTGAATCTGGAGTCATATTCATCATGCTGTAGTCATACTACAAACATCCTGAATGTGGAGTGGGCATAGTGGTATGACATCCTGTGAATAAGTCCGAGATGAACTTGTGGCCAAGTGTATGAATGATAATGAGTCAGAGATGGAGAGCAGAGAGAGACAGCACTCCGATCGGAACGTTAGGATGTCCGAAAAAAGAATGAGCCCTGCATTTCCAGATGTGTGCCAAGGCTTTTTTTGAGTTCAGCCAATGCAGTTTGCGGCAGAAAACCAACATTTTTTGTCTTCCTGTCTCCTTTTTTATGAATGGGCAATAGGAAACGTGTGCGTCTGCAGCCCTCCGTCCTCTTGTATGGGTCATTGTGTGTGGGTTATGATCTGTTTAGCATGTCACAGATGAATTGACATGGATGAGGGGCTGCACGGCGGTCTCCACATCTACAGGGTGGAATTGACAAGAGCTTTGCCATTCCTCGTCTGGATAAACAAGTCAGTTTTCTTCATTTAGCTACTGCTCGCCCTCCTGGAACTAATTATAGCATATCCTTTTTGGCTACAAGGGGCCGCTGGAATGTTTTCCTTTGGCCCCCTCCCCCAACTAAGTATCTCCACCCCGTAAATGGTTAATAGTGGAAGGTGGCTCTGGCTACGAGAAGTGAAAAAAAAAAATGCTTTAATCACGTTCATTCCTCCAGAGATATTTAGGACAGCCACCAAAGGCTCATCAGGACTGCTTCATCCGTCAGGTTCAGAATGAGCCCTGTTGAGATGGATGCATTGAGCTTTACGCTTTCAGACGGGAAATCCAGCAGTCAGAGGATGTAGAAAAGTTTGGGATTCTTAAAATAATATTTTGCAGGTGGCACAGCTGCTACGTGAGGATATTAGTTTGCTGCAAAAAAAACTGTGCTTCTCTAGAATGAAAAAATCATAAAGACCTTGAGTTGTTTAATTTGCTAACAGGAATATTTATACAAAAGGATTTGTTGTTTTCAGCAATCTGCCATGATGAGCTCATCGGTTGCTAGATTGCATCCACAAGGAATATAAAAATTATATTCAATTTGTTTTTTTCAAAGCTGAGAAATAAAGTTGAATTAATGTAGATTTTTTTTTAGCATTTTGATTATATGTTTTCCTTTTTTGATGCGAAGAACCATTATTTCAAGGTGGAGTAAAGTGTAATAAAACTTTTATTTAAAAACAATAAAGACATGTTTTTCAATGGAAGCGCTAAAATATTATTCAATATTAGTAATGAAAAACTAAAAAGACATACATAAAACTCCTTCAACATTAAAAATCAAAACGCACACAAATGAAAACGAAAAAATAAAAACAATAATCATATCTCTGGGGTACTGATTGATAGATGTTAGAAATGATACAAAATCTTTGTATACATACTCCTGAAAAAGTTTATTATAAAAAATCCTCATGTCTCCTCATATATAATTTTTATGAAGCTATAATGATGCAGTATTTAAAAAAAATGGCCAAATAAAAAACCTCATTAAATGATATTAATATTAACGATATTTCATAGTTTCCTAATAAATACTGAATCTTCCATACATCTCACTCTACTTATGCTTTAAAATTATGACCATATGTCAGTTTTATTTCTTTTCTTTTTTTTTTGAAAGGACATCTTTGAGTAAAAATAACTCCATTCACTGGGTGCAGAATTGCACTATAACATTTCACTACTCGTCTCCGCTCTGGTCCTTTTGTTATTTATAAATTAGGCCAACAGGAAGTCCTGCTATAGGGAGAATTCCGCAGATCCCCTGCACCAGGCGTAATGTTATCTGCTAGATTTGCTTCAGCAGCCAAAAGACTGATTTATTGCCCCCCTCTTCCTTTTCCGGGTGCTCCTCCTGCACAGGTGCGGAGATGGACCGGGTCCGCTGTGCCAAGCGGACAAGCCGCACTGTGTTGCAGAGGTGGGGGCTTGTTGGAACGGACTATCTCTGTCCTCAGACAGCTAACATTATTCAGTTCCCTTTCATACTGCCAACTGGCCGGTGTCCAGCGTGTTTACACGTTTGGTTCCTCTGCAAGCGAGACCATGGCAGAGAAGGGAGAAGTTCTTGTGCTCTCTCTAGACCTGCAAGGCCCTCCAAGTGTTAGTTAGCTAACAGCCCTGCTCGTTTGTTACCAAGGCAAGAAGTGGGAATGCCGGCGAAGACAATGGATTTACTTCCCGTGGTGTCTTCAAACCGTGAGGGATGTCACATGCACTCAAAAGATCAGGCCAAGAGTTTGAAGCTATGATGTCCACCTCATCTTACGCCAATAATTCCTTTGATATGAGGTTGACGACAGGGTCGTGATTCATACTCGCTCTTCCCTTCCCAGGTGGTTCACTCCGCCAATGTTTGTTGGATCATGACGGCCTCGCAAACATCTGAGCAGGTCGCTCTCCAGCCTGCCAAACTGGAGGGAAAAAAAACAACTGGGACGCTGTAAACCTAACGACTCCCACCTCTAGGAAGAGATGAGGAAATAAGTGAATGAATAAGTGAAGAGGCACAAATGAGCGTAGGACAGGAGACGGTGGGGAGGAAGTTCTCTCTCATCTCACACAAGGATCTGACGCTTTTGGCTGGAGGACAGACAGTGTTGTCAGGTGGTGAGGAGTGGAATCAGAGCCGAGGGAAATGGGAGGGAGAGTCTGGCAAGGAAGAGGGGAGGCGCTCTGCATTTCAAGGGGAACAAGGGCTGCGATTGGGAGTCATCCAACAGTCTCGATTTGGTGGGGAGGCTTGGAAAACCCTCAGCTGCTGCCAAAGTGTGAAAAGATTCTTTCTCCCCCACCCCCCTTCCCTTTCTTAATGTGTCCATGTGTGAGGCGGGAGGAGGGTATTGTGATGGGAATTTGGTGTCAAACATCAAAACCTTTTTATAGCCTTCGCGAGCCTCCCGGGCAAAATATTGAACTCGGCTGTCAGCTGAGGTCCTGTCCTTCTCTGAGTCAGTGGCTTGGCCTTTCAGCCTGTTTTTATTCCTCGCATTTCCTATTCCCCACTAAATGAGGCTGAAACAGCAAGATGCTGTCAGCTTTATTTAAACTTGTAAACAAATCCCAATGTTTGAAGAACACCGCAATGAGACTTTGCTTTGAGTCATTTGGGCGTCTGCATGTCCTGTTACTTTTAAATTAAAATTGACCCTATTTACTTTATTAATACTTGTTCTTAGTGTTATAGTGTATGATTCGTCAAGACACATTATTCAAAATATTTCATCAGAATTGAATAACTTGCCCTGCCTAGACTTTTATTTCCATATGATTCACCCAGACTAACATTAATGTAATATTATGTAACGCAAAGTCCAAATAGACTTCTCAGGCTGCAGTCATAAGCAATGTAAGTACTGTGATAGTTATAAAAATACTGATAGATTTAAAAAAGACTCAAATCTGATTCTTCATTCTTCACAAAAATTTTACCTTTAGGGGTACAAAAACTTAAAGGGACACCTTTTTGTACCTGATTTACCACTAAAAGATTGATAGTAGTACCTTATGGGTACGCTTAGGCTATTACTTCTCTAAGGTACTGCACTAACATGCACCTTTTAATGGTAAATGAGTACAAAGTCCCTATTACACTCCTAAAGGTACAATTTTTGCATTTCTATCTATTTTTTTTTTGTCTTCACAGAGTCAACAATCAGTTCCTAATGAACTTATTCGACTGTTAGATTAAAAAGTCTCAGTTTTGAGAAACAAAGTTCCAGTCACATGAAATAAAGTAGTTAAATGCAAACTGATTTACTCTCCCCAAGAATTAGTCCATTTCCACCACATTATGATATAAAAATCAGGCAGTCAAAAAAAAAAAAAACCTTTTTATATCATTGTGACTTGTCATAGACATGACTTTTTATGTTATAAGTCCTATTTTTACTATAATTTTGACTTTTTATGTTGTATGATTGATGAAATCAAGTTTTTCATACATTTTAACTTGCTGAATGTTTTGTTTCACTTGCAAATACTTGACATTACAGACGTAAAAAGGGTTGTGAATGTCAAGTCATGTTGACTCGCGTTGAAGCGCCAGTTTGCCAGCATAAATAATAAGAAGGTCTTGTGGGTTAAAACAAACTTCTTGTTTGTACAGCATGTTCGGAAAAGTTACTTTTCATAGTTTTGATTTCGTTTGGCAGGACTCCTCCAGCTAGACGTAGTTGGATGGTGGCTAGATTTTTGTAATGAGCTGCAAACATTTTATTAGCAATTATTGAAACCCTGGGCAGGAGTTGGGGTCTTGAATTATGCACTTGCAAAAGCTTCGTTTACATTGTGGCTTGGAGCCGTTCCTGTCCCTCACTTGGACGGCTGTGTGAGTTAGATACAGCGTGAGAGAGAGAGAGTGGACATCTCTACCTCATTCCCTGCATTCCCTAAGCCCTCTCCTCTCCTCTCTTTTCCCCTCGTCTCTTTTTCTATCTCTCTCCCTCTCGATCTGGGGCCCGAGAAGCTGAATACCTGCCAACAGGGGCGTGTGTTCAGTGTGGGGCTCTACTCACACAGCAGGAGTTCGCTGGGACCACCTCAACGGATTTCCACCGGTGACCCCTGTGACCTCTCCCCCTCATCTCTCGCTCCCCCCCCCTCTCTTTCCTGTTCCAGCTTCTGGAAGCGCTTTAATCATTTTGCTCTGAACCAGCGACCATAACAGCTGCCTCGATAGGTGCTCCGGAGATGAGAATGTGAGAGGCGAGAGACTGAAATGGGGGAGAGAGAAGGGCGCAAGTGAAAGCAATGATTACAAAAACTAATAAAGAAGGTTTGCCCATATTAGAGAGATTAAGTAGTGTAATGTTTTCTGTTGTTCAGTTGGTAGATTCATATTTTATGTTGTATGAAAATAAAAGGTAATTGTAAAATAGAATTCAAAATAAGAAATAATCACAGTGAGTGAGTGTTCGGGTATTTTTTTCTGCAACATTAGGAAAAATTGTTTAATCATAAATGGTAAATAATAAAATAATTATGAGACAAACAGTCAAAAATTTTAGTCAAAAAATTTCTCATAATTGTACCTTTTATTTTGTAGTTTAAACTTAATGTCATAATGTTGAATTTGAATTTTGACTTTTAATGTCATAATTAAGCATTTTTATCTAATAATTTTACCCTTTTTGTTGTAATTTAAAATCAATATGTCAATGTTGACTTTTTATCTCATCATTTTGACTTTTAATGCCATACTTGATTATTTATCTAATAAATGTACCTTTTGTTTTGTTATTTAAACTTAATGTCTCATAATGTTGACCTTTTATCTCTGAATTTTGATTAGTATGTCATAATTATGATTTTTTATAAACAATTTTTTTTCTACTAAAAATATGGAAATGGCCTTTCATAAATTTAGTTCCTAATTTCATAATACACTTTATATACTTTTGAGAGGAGCAATGATGAGAACAGCACAATGCAATCATTTGCAATCAATAGTTAAATTAAAATCGGCACTTAATTAATCAATCCATAACGGACGCGTCAATACTGAAATGGTGCTGAAGTGTGAATGAATAAAGGAAAAGAAGTGAGGGAGAGGGCGAGGAAGACAGGAAATCGTTGTGTTTGTATGAACAAGGAAAGGTATCTGACATACATTATTGATGGTGACACCTCTGCAACGCCGGTCCTTTATCATGGTATGGCCAGACAGGAAGCGGTTCACACAGAGGGCTGTGCACATGCTTTCTTTCACTGACGTCTTTCTCTAGGTATTTCAGCACATTTCCATGAAAACATGTATGTTACAGTGACTTTGATTTGTACACCCCGAATCTGAAGAAAAACAACCCCAGAGTAAAAGCTGTTAGGAACCATGACAGTATTATGAAATGTTACAAGGCTCAGGACCTCTGCATTCACTCTTTTAAAAAATACTTTGTTTGGTTTCAATGTCTAGGCCTTTACATAGATAATTTTTGCTGAGAGTAGTGTGTATTTATAGTGTGTGTGTGTGTGTGTGTGTGTGTGTGTATATATATATATATGGGATTCTTTACATACTCTGAAATATAGATTTATAGTTCTCGATTTGTTTGCCAAAGTCTGTTTCAATTTTACTAAACATTCCAACTCAAACAATAGAATATTGTATATATATATATATATATATATATATGTGTGTGTATATATATATAGTGCTTTTTTGGCATGTATTAAACTTGATATCTATATGATAATTAAATAAATATTGATTTTAATTATTATTTATTTAATTATTTTAATTATTTATTTTTAAATTTGATTTAATTTACATTTTTATTTATTATTATTTTGATTTTATTTATTCATTCAGTAGCCCTGCTGCAAACATGCATTTGAAAAAAAAAAAAAAAAAAAAAAAAAAAAAAATATATATATATATATATATATATATATATATCCTTTTTCTATTGTTTGAGTTGGAATGTTTAGTAAAATTGAAACAGACTTTGGCAAACAAATCGAGAACTATAAATCTATATTTCAGAGTATGTAAAGAATCCCATTGGACCGACTGAGGTATTGACCCAGTTTCCAATAAAGACCCCACAGAGCCCCAAGAACAGTAAAAAAAAAAAAAAAACCTGGAAAGTTTTGTGGAACTGAAGTAAAAAACCTGAATTACTGTGCCGACCCCCACCACTCCTCTCCCTTCTCTTCCACTTTCCTTTGAGAAACTCTGGGAACTGATTTCACTTCAAACAGCAGAGGCTCCTAAACGGACCAGATCCAATTTGTCTGCGCTTTTCTTTCCCTCCAGAACACTCAAAAAAAAAAAAAAAAAAAAGGCCTCCTAACAAAAGGCTGCTTGTCCTGCCAGGAATTTTCCACATTCCTTGCTCTGGCAGACATTTTTCTTTTCTACAAAGGGCCCTTCGGCAAATTCCCCCTAATCACAGGCTTTAGCTCAGCTCTGATAGGTGGCATTCATAGCACTGTTTGGTTGGGGAGGGTGCTTGATTTGGAGTCCGAGAAGGGACGGGTGAGCGGTGGGGTGGGCAAGGGGGCTCTTGGACCTGGAATCCTTTCAGATTCGGCCGAACCGGTGAAGGCATTCCAAGGGAGATCACAAAGCCAGTGCTGTGGCCCTGTACCCTGGAGATGTCTGGCTTGTTTTCCCCACTTCCACCTCCAGTTTAACAGAACATGTGGCCTTTATTCATGGGAGCGGAGGGGGTGCAGTTACTGGGTGGCTCGTCTGTGGGGTCCGCCTCTAGTGAGGGAGTCCTTGGATAAGTTTGCCTCATCAAATCAAGTAGAGTGTTTTTTTATGTTTCCTGTCTTTGTGGAATTCTTGTCAGCAGCCCTAAGGAGACTATGTTCAAATAAGGGCGTTTTTTTCTCCACAAACGCAAAACATATGTTAGTCGTTTAAGTTTAAAGCGAATGTGAGCTGCATTCCGTTTTTCTAAACTCTCCCTCTTTATTTTACCAGGCAGTCAGGTAAAATGAATACGGCTTATGGGCAGGAAAGGGTCTCATGGGTCGTACCATGTTAAAGCACCTCCATAACAGTACAGATTTGGACATTCACAGGCTCAGGCAGAATCTGTAGACTTTCTGTGCTTATTTTGCTATTCTGCGTATCTAAGACAGATATATTAGATATAGCAAAGAGCACTACAATAGGGACTCGCAACATTTTGGCCCACCACAAATGAAGTAGAACACCAAGCATGATTTTCCTCCAAAATCTGTAAGTTTGACTGATTGGATTACAGAAATTGTAAGAATTGTATTTTTTATACATATATTTTGCAGGAAAAGGTGTTTATAGTTTACAGCATTTACAGTAAAATGTGTCTTAATACTAATTATATGATACTAAATAGTATTTATTAATTATTTTATTATTTCACTTGTTATTAAAAATTTAGTTTTAGTAATTTTGTAATGAGCTATTGCCATTTTTAGTAGTTTTAAAAAACGATTTCTATTTAGCTTTAATTTATTTCTCTTTAGTTTTAGTAATTTTAGTATATTTATTTTAGTTGGTTGCAATGCAACATTTCTAATTTTCTTTTCTCTTTTTACTTTAGTTTTCCATCTAATGTTTATATTTTGACTTTTTTAAGTAATATATATTTTTCAGTGAATTTTTAGTTTTACTTAATACTGGTTAGGCAGAACTGAAAGCATGAAATTTGTACTGATAGCTCGTGAAATCAGTAAAAAAATAAAAATAAATCCTAAAACCTGCAAGGGGTGGGATATGTGTAGAATTTTGTAAATTGAGCTCAAATTCTGCAATTTTGAAACCCTTCATCTTGCAGATTCATTTTCTTATTTGTTCCACAAAGAGTTTTGTTAAAGCAGATAAAAACACAAAATAGGAATAAAAATGGATGGTCTCCCAACGTGAGATTCCTCATACTAAGACATCAAATGGAAAGGGATTTCAAATATAGATGTCCTCCACTTTTTTGTAGATAGGATGAAGATTCAAAGATCCCAGGAGCAATGAATGCGAGAGACATAAATATCTCCAGTGCAGTTTCTTGTAAGAGGAGGGAGGGGTTCCCCACAGTGTAAAGCTTTTAGTAAATGACTCTTGGCGCAGAGAATGGTTTTGGTAAGGCATGCCAGGTCCTAAGAGCAGGAGTCTTCCACTAGCTTGGCTTTGCTCTGCCCCGGCACGTTCTGTTCTGGAGCTGCTGAGACGTGCAGCTGCGCGTTCCCAGCTTTTTGCCCCCAGGTACCTGTGCCAGAGGCTGACTTACAACCATTACATAATCTCTTTGTGTAACTGGCCCAAAGACCTCTTTGCATACTTGAAGAATGAAGCATCTCCAAAACCATGTCTACCAAACATACTTTCCAATGATCAATAGTTTTTAAAGATCCTCCCTCCATTCAAAGCGGGATGAGAGACCATGGCAGCAAGAAAACATTTCTACAACAGTATGAATCACCTTTTAATACAGAATATGTACTTGAACTTTATTTAAAGCCCAGATTTGCTGGAGTATTTAATACGAAGCGTTTGCGTGCCATTTTCTTACTAGGCCACAAGAACCATAACGGTACACCCACGCAATCTTCTGGAAAAAGATCAGGCCCGTCTCTTCTTTTTTGGAGAACACATTGACTAATTGTGTCGTCAAGGTTAGAACAACTTTAAAAGAGGCCGCCAGTCCAGACAGGATTTAACTGGATGTCGAAGATGTTGCTTATCTTATTATTTTAACTTCTTAAGGAAAACAAATGTTTCGTACTGAGAAGGGAGGAATTGTACCTCAAGTAGCCCTTAGCAAGATGTAGTACTATCTATTTAAAGACACATGAAGGTATAGTTCAGCCAAAAATGAAACTTTTTCGCATCTTCACGTCGTTCCAAACCTGTATGACTTTTTTTAAAAACACAAAAGGTGAAAAATATCGTTTTGTGTGAAAAAAATGAATGATGCCACATTCTTTTCTACCGCTTTGACATTGTGTTTTTTTATTTTGGAGATACTGTTCGTCAGTGTTATCATTCCTGAACACGGTGGGTGTCTCCGTTTTCCTCCGTTTTCCTTGTTTCAAGGCATGCATAACACTGTAGGCTGGAAAATAATTCACAGTAGTACTTGTTTCCAATGTGGCGGGTTGTGGCAAGCAGTGAACTCCGAGGCCAGTTGGCAGTGTATCGCTAAGAGCTTGGAAACTCACTCTAACTGGCAAATTACTCTTTAATCTGTCACTTCAGTGAGAAAAAGCTTGAGATTCTTTCAACATCTCCTTTTAAGTTGTTTTTAGCTTCTCGTAAAAGTGCGTTTCTTTAACCAGGACGCAAATCAACCTGTATATTTATGTAATTGGTAATCAAAGCTATAAACACGAAAGACATTGAGGGGACATGTCATCCCACAATATCCAAATTTGTGTGGTCAGCTGGAATGGATTTTTGCAGTCGTTGACTCTTAATTGATTATATTTGGTATGTAGTTAAGTCTTTGGTTTTAATTGCTATTGGACAATTATGGTCATTGTTAATCACGCCAACTGCAACGTAGCCTCACGTTTTTGTGCTGCACGCTAAATGTGACTCACAACTTGAAATAATATTTGAGCAGTTGCTCTGTTCTCATGTTGGCATGAAAATTTAATGGCCTTAACAACCTTTCAGAGTGCAGTTTCTGTTCACTTATAAACACAAGCCTTTACATTGGAAGCTGACCTGCTGGAAGCGAAGCTGTTAAAATGTAACTGCAAATGGCTCGCATTTTAACAGCCTTTATATTTGCCCACAGGATTTTATTCGAAACATGTATGTAAAAGGTCCAGTGGTCACTAATTACATTTTCACATCACGTTTCACAACATTTAACTCGATGCACAACAAAAGACAATGTTCTCACAGGATAATTAGCTTCTCACACCAGTTCATTTCCCTTTGGTCACTGAGCATGACTTCCTACATTAAAAACCAGGTCTATTTAACAATGAAGTTTACAGAGCTGTGAGATGAAAGAGAAACGTGTCACCTTATGCATGAACGGTGATGAACTTGGTCGATTCATGAGAGCTTTTGCAATTACTTCATTGCCTCTTTCATTCCTCTCATTTTTTGTTTATTTCAGCTGTCCACAAGTTATCTAGACATTTGGATAGCCGGGACCTGATGGCTAAATGTATCTCCAAATGATTACCCCAAATTTACCAGTGGGACACAAATAGTGTCTGAGATCTTTTTCCATGTCATTTGATAGTCTATATCCGACGGAGTGATACCCTCCCCTTATTTGGTCCTAACGGCATACAGTATATAAAAATAAAGATTTTATATTTATTTTTGTGGTACTTTCCTTTTTGTTACCACATTAAATATAATGTAATGTTAGTAAAATTAACATTTATTATAAATTTATATAAATATATTTTTTTTAATAATTAATCATGTTTATATATACCAAGTGTACTCAGTGTATGAAATGTGCAATTTTAATATGAGTAAAAGTTTTTTTTTTTTTTTTTTTTGCTCTGGCACTCTAGATTCAGAATAACAGTACAGGGAACACATATCAGAATTACTTTTTTTCTTATGGAGAGTAGTATTGCTGACACTGATTGTTTGTATTGATTTGTAGTGGAAAGCAGATCTGTGGAGAGCTTTCTGAAGATGGGTGAAATCTGTGTTGGGTTTCCTCTTGGTCTTCAGCTTCACCTAGTCTTTTTAGGCGCATACTGTACATCTTGCTCTGTTAGTGCATGCCATTCACAGCACAAGGAGGTCACAAGAGCTCCGGGGTCATTCAGTTTGCAGAAATGATTTGGCATGTCAGCTACTAATGACTTCAAAGAGCAAGAACGGTTTTGTGAAAGACAAGACTGTGGTTTCTCTTTTGTTCTAAGGGGTAGAAGGGCAAGAGGGGTCTGGGTTTCTGATGTGCAGGGTGACTAGTTCAGTGCTAACAAGAAAATGGGTTCTTTCTACGGGGCTCTTTTGTTTTTGCTTCTTTTGTGCATGTACAGTAGCATTAGTGATGTAACCTACAGTGTAGCTTTGACATCCTGGGTCATTTGTTAGTTGTAAAATGCACGTGGCATCTTGTATTTCATGTGTTTGTAAATAGGTGCAATCAGGAAGGTGATGGAATTCTCCTCCTCCTCATGTCTAAAAGTATATTTGTGTTCCGTCCATCCCATTTGGAATGTGTGCATCATTTTCCCAATTTCCCTTTATCGCCAGCTGCATTCTTCGCCTGCTTCCATCCGGTGTTGACATTTACTGTGTTACAGCCTGATAGCATTCCAGGGAGAGCTGACACAAAACACACCAGCTGCTCCCAACAATCCCAAATGGTGTGAGTGTGTGTACTCTATCGGCAGTGGCTGGCTTTGGTTCCAAACACTGGACACTCTCAGGGTTTTATTTTTGCCTGGCTCTCAGAGCAGCGGAGGACTCCTCAGCTGTCAAGCTCCGGTCTTAGAAGCACTTCCTGCGGGGTGGCAGCGCTTAGGGTTTATGATGTAATGCGAGTAGGGCACAATCTGGGCATTGTATACCACGCTATTGCCACTGTGGAGGCACTGCTGTGTACAGCCCTGTATGTGCACACGTGTCCTCCTATTCCTATGTTTTTTTAGGGATTTCTGATTGTCTTAATTTAAATTTGATTCAAAAATACAGCTGAATGTAAAATTGCATGCAATTAAAAATGTTTATATATGTATTTATTTATTTATTGATTATTATATAGATTATTTATTGCGTTCAGATGATAATTGTTTCTCTTTTCATTTTTCAGCCACAGCAAGTGGTCCAGGAAAAGCCCGCTCAGGTATGTCAAACGCAAACTTTGCACTACATATAATTAATACAGCAGATGAAAATGTGTGTGTGTAATATATATATATATATATATATATATATATATATATATATATAAGGACCAGTTGGCTAGAAGGGCATGGCAGCTTGCAGAAACAGATTGAGGATGATTGTGTGAGGAAGAGGATTTGCAGTTTGGGTTTACAAAGTCCTCAAAAACCCAAAGTGAGTGGAAGGGGGGCATAATTCTGGTTTGATGAAAGACCTGCTTGGTTAAGGCTAATGTAAATCCTATAGCATTATGTGTGGAATCCCAGTCTTTTCTTTTTTTCTCTCGTACCCTCACAGATGGATATGCAATCTGGCAGACAGGATTAGTTTTGAAGAGTTGCCCCTTTTTTTACTCTCTTGTCAAAATTCCTTCAGCGTATTAACAATGGAGTCGACTCTATAGTCTCTGTGCATTGTGCTACTTTAATGTGCTCCTGAAGAAAGACAGCAGCCTGCAGACCTATATGCTGGCTGAATATGACGAAAATGATGAAAATACATTAAAGGGGTGTTTTTTCTTTTCTTTTCTAGGCTTGATTGTGTGTATGGGGTCCAGTCTAACATGTGTTCATGCTTCGTTAAAAAAACAAAAAAACCAAAAAAAAACATAATTTTTCACATAATTTACCTTTATTCCACACCGATTTGTCCTTTCTCTGACAAATGCCTTGATTTATTTCCTGTTATTATGAAGCTTCTCCCTCAGAAATATGCGATTGTCTGAGATTGGTCAGCTGGCTCAGTGTGTTGTGATTGGCTAAACCGCCTCGAACGCGTCTGACTCTGAACATCCCGCCCCTCAAGCTCTGAATGTGCTCCGGATGTATTGTTAACAATGACGTCCTCTATATTGCTTATCAATATTATATTGTTTATCACGATTTTTACATGCACCCCTAGTTTTTTCTCTTCTATAAAGCAGCAAAATATGGCCTCGCCCCTGGCGCGTGGTTTATCTGGGTTCGTGACATAACGGACCTGGGAAGAAGCTCTTTGTAGTCCCTTACCAGCGGTTTTTGTAGGCATTAAACTGACAGAATTTTAAAAGACGATATCTACGTTTACACTGAACTTTCAGCGCTGCAACTTTGCAGATATTGTTTATGCGCAAACAGCAACATTACACACTGACTAATGTTAAAAAAAAGTGAAATCCCCTTTAAAATGCATTAAAAATACATGAAAATAAAACAAACATACAATACTGGCTACATAAAATATCTAAATGAAATATTCATAGATACAATTTTTGTCATCAGAACTATTCACTATTAACAAATGATTTGTTTGACGTTTTCAAACTTGGCCTGAAAATGGCATAAATGTAATTCACCCCAAAATTGTCATCATTTCCTCACCCTCAAGTTGTTCTAAACCTGTATCTAATTTTTTGGCTGCTGAATACAAAAGAAGGTATTTTGAAGAATGTTAGAAACTAAATATTTGACGGCAACCATTGACTGTTGAAAAAATACTATGGAAGTCAATGGCTACCGTCAACTGTTGGGTTACCAACATTCTTCAAAATATTTCCGCAAATAAAAAAATGCTCATACAGGTTAGGAACAACTTGAGGGTGAGTAAATGATGACATAATTTTCCCTTTAATGGTGAAGTTTGTTGTATGTTGTTTCAACAGAGTGAAAAGACCCTAATAAGAAAAAAACACAATGACTTGAGATACAATTCCTCTCCCACACAATCTTCCACACATTTACTAGGACTCTGCTCACCTCCTCTTGTTCGCTGGTGCGGACCAGTTTACGGTGTGAATGCATAACTGAGGCCTGATTTGTTGCTATGTGAGAATGCACAGACCCTGATGGCTTTACGCCGCACTAGAAGGCTTAGCACATACACACTCACACACATACACACACACAGGTATCTATACGTAGTCTGAGATGCTATCTCTGAACTGGAAGGCAGAGCTAGGAACACCATCTCGATTAATTATATGCAATTAAATTCTCTTGGAGGACAAATGTTTTTAGCCACTGTGTCACTGTTTTTTAAGCATCTCACCAAACACTAAGTTTAAACTTTTAGTTACTTTTGAAAGCGTGTCTGAAGACCACTGTTCCATCTAGCTATGCTGAACTTATCTTTTGTGAAAGCCTCCTAAGACATGCATCTGATGCAAAAAATCAAAAGGCGAAAGTTTGCATATGTGATTGTTTTGTTGAGTATCATATTTGATATGTCAAGCTTTCATAGCTTATATAGCATGATGCAGGAGAATATGGAGCCCATACTTGAGGGAAAAAAAATCTCTGCATCTATACTTATATGATCAACAAGTTAGATGAAATTCTGATAGCATGTAAATCAAAGAGATTTTATTTCAGTATGGCAGACTTTGGTTTTAATTATAGGGGGCAAAACATTTTTTTTTTCTCCAGGAACAGAATTCCATCAAAGTTTTAGTGTTTGTCGAGTGCTGTAACTGTGCCTTTAAATTGCTCTCGGAATGAAAGAACAAGTGATGATGCATGAGGATGTCATTTAATCATTTTGATTTTTTTTTTTTTTAATGTTTAGAACAAACCTATGCAAAAAAAACTATGCCCCCCTCCATCTCCATTCTTTCACTTGCCCATGTCACACATGGTAGCGCTTAGCTGGTCCTTCACAGCTGAAGTGTCTGCCGCACTAATGAATGGAGTTTGGCTCATATAATGCAGACAGGCTTTTGCCACGGCCTTTCCCCTGAATGGGAGCAACACAGCGACTTGGGAAAGGAAGAGGGTTATAAATTGTGTCAGTTAGCCTCCCCAAATAAAATGAAGCCATGTGGAAAATGAAATCCATTTCATTCTGAAGAGTGCCCAAAGCCAAGCGTCTCCCCAGCCCCCATTCACCGCCTTCCTCCTGTTTCAGTGGTGGTCATCTCGGCAGCAGCTGTGGGACGTTCGCTGTCTGAGCTCATGAAAAAGAACATTTGTAACCAAAACAATAGTAAAAAAAATAAAATATAAATATATATATATATAAATGTTAATAACTGCACTATTTCAGTCCGTCTTACTGCTGTCAGTCTAATGTTTTTATGCACATCCGTGGTTTGCTTTGCAGCCGTATTTTTGTGGTGACTGATGGGCGATCACTGTTGTGTTTTGTAGGAAGAAGAAGAGGAGGAGGCGGAGCAAGAAGAGGACTAAGCAACCACAGGATTTTACCTCTACCTCATCCAGCTGTCAGCTCTCTCTAAGGGAAAAGACTGCCTTGACCACTCATTATTGCCTTCCCACTTTCGTTTGATCATTTTCGTTTGTTCATTTTTCCTCATTGGTTTATTTGGGTTTGGTTTCGTTTTGTGATCAACACACACAACACCTCAGAGCGTAACCCGAAAAAAAGACGCAAATGCAAACAAACATCTTGCAGATGACAATTGGAGCCGCCTTGCTGTTTCCACTTCCCACAAAACTGCTGTAAGCACAAAGGTGCAGGGGTTAAACACACAATATGTGCTGCAGTGGTTCTTTGCACCACACACACACACACACACACACACAAACACACACACACACACACTCTCTCTCTCTCTCTTGTTGACTGATTTTCCAGGCTACATTGGTGAAGAAGAAGGTGAAACTGTCTGGTTTTGTCATTCAGCATGTGGTGCTTCATATATCTGGGCGGAGCTTTAAAAGGACACACCCATTCACACAAGACCCCCCCCCCCAAGTACTGACCCACCAAAGACCATTTTCCCTTCTCTGTCCACTTAATTGACAGTGAGCTTTAAAAGTATTTGCCTTAAAACTTCAAACAAAGCCTATTAGTTACTATAACTGAAACATTTTGCAAGTGGATACCTAAAAATGAATATTCTGTCATTATTTACCCAGCCAAAACCCCTTTGTTTCTACTGTAGAACACAAAAGAAGACATACTGAAGAATGTCTAAGCTGGTCTTTTCTGTAAAATGAAGTGAATGGTGACCACGGTTGTTGAGAAAGTAAGTCAGTTTAAATCTCAATTTATTTCACACCCAAAGCTGCCATATGGTTTGAAATAGTGTACCTTTTAAAGTGCTTTTTGGAGCCCTTGGTCACCATTCACTTTCATAATGTGGAAACGAGCAACTTGAACATTCTTCAAAACATCAGTTTTTTGTGTTTTAAAGAAGTAAGTTAGTTTGGAACATGTTAATAATGTCAGAATGTTTATTTTCGGTTAAATTATCCCTTTACTGTCGTACCCATGTCCCTTGTGTCCTTGGTGGTGATTTTTTACCCAAACTGATAACCGTGAACATTAAATGTCTCGCTGGGACACTGTTTTCAGCATTACTGCAGAATGGTCATTCTACTGTACATATCTTCGCGACTTCAGCTTTGCTTAATTAACATACATGTACATAATTGTGTTTTTATTTTCTTGTATGACATAGCTTTAAGAACATAATTTTTTTGACAAATTCAATGAAAGGGAAATCTATCAACTCAGTCAAGACCTAAACCTCAAGAAAAACCCAAACCACAGGAACAAAACCACACTATACCTCAGTACACACTGAAATACCTGAATCGCAGTAACAGCGTCAAATGGTATTTGGCGAATCCTAACGTATGCCAGCGCTGTCACCAATGCAATGTCTTCTCACAGTTTCAAAGCTACCTCTGATTTCTTCAACCAGCAAACCAGCTCAAAAAGACACGCGCTGCTATAGAGTTCTCATTACAAAGCAGGAGATGGCAGCGAGTGCCAACATTGAAAACAAACCTTGTCGTAAGGGAAGGCGAACACTCTGCAAAAGGTTTTTTTTTTTTTTTTGTGAGAGAGTCGGGCAGGTAATTTAATTCTGAGGTCTGTTGGTAGTCATATATAGAACTAATCATGCAGCTAAGGGAAAAAAAAAGTACTGTGTTTGTTCTAGTTCATTTTCTTTTTTTCACATTAGCATATATCTGACATTTGTAACTAGACACTCTGTCTCTGCAGCTGGGATGTCTGTTTTGCATTTTTAACTTGAATATATATTTTGTACTGATTACTCAATGGTTTCTAAGGATCAAGTGCTTGTATGACACTAAATGATATTGTTGCGAATGAATTTTTCTTTTCCTTCTCTGTTTTTCTTCCTCTCCACTGTTGCTCTGAATTTATAGTTGTAGTTAATATGTGCTATTTAGATATGTACCTTAAAAAAAAAACAAGAAAAACATGGATAAAAATGGACTAATAATCAGCTGACAAATACCTACCTCCAGTCTTGAAAACGGAACGATTATTTTTTTTTTTTTTTGCCTAGTTTCTTTCAGTACAAATGTACTGAAAAAGACTTTAGGACTGCACAAGATCCTGTTTTACAAAGTTTTAAAGTACAATTTTGCTTCATTTTTAATTCAGCTTGGGGAGAAGACGGCTAAGAAAACAACTACACACACACACACAAATACACACATCACATAAAAAAACAAAAGAAACTTGAAACGTTCTTTCAGGTTTGAAAAAATATGTTCGGGTTTTGTATACTGCATATATGAATATGTTTTTGAAAATTAGTAGATATTGAGATATACTTGATTAGCATTTTTTTTGTGTACTTTACACAAATGTGATTTTCTTTTCTTTTTTTCAGATGTATATGTAGTGCTTATGTAGTGAAAGAATACACATTTTCAGCCTGTCACCATGAAAACCTTACGAAAAGTTAGCATGGTAATCTCAACTGGGCCTGAGGTAGAGCCTCAGAGGAAGCTAATGGAACTGTTGGCATGCCCCTTGAACTTACAATGGCATGTAATGACCGTCTTTATATGCGGCAGCTTGGCTTTTGCCACAAACCAACATTGAACGTTGCTCAAACACTGTAATGCTACTACCTAAATGGTTACAGTTCTTGTAAAAGTGTCAAGTTTTTGAATCGGAAAGCTTCTTTACTCTCCTATGAGTTCAACAGATGAAACAGTCGCTTGCTTAAGTGGATGGACGGCGTGTCTCGGCTCGACCTCAGCGGTTTTAACGCTTTTTGTGAGACCTGCGCATAATGGCCGCTGAGGCGCACCGCTTTCAGCCCTCCTGAAACTTGGCATTGTGTTCATATACTTCCTTTGTTGGTTTGAATGTGTATCCACAGGAGCCACTGTTCATGTGCTTTCAGCTCTGGGTGTCTTAATGAAGAGGAAGTTGTATTTTCATGACAACAGGTTCTAGTACAATCGAATACACTTTTCTACCTCCAAGAGGGCCTCCTGTTACCTCATTTTTCAAACTTACTATCTGCTTAAATTCAGGTGCCTGAGTCCAGAGAGAACGGCGTAAAGTTTAAAATTTATATATAAATATATATATTCATAGTTTTATTTTTGTGTGTTTTGGGGGGATTTTTTATATGACTGTACCTCTCTGTCTCTCAGTCACAAGTTAGGTAAGACTGGACAATTTGACTTGTTTTTTAAACGCTGTCTTACATTTATGCAATGTTTTGTAGTTTCTGCAGCTGTGGAGATGGAAAAATATCCCTAGGTGGTTACTCTCGGCTTTCTTCACTTGATATAACTTGTTTTCTAACAATTATGGCTGTTTCACTTAGTATTGCTGTTTGTGATTTCACTTAAAATTGCTTGCTTGTTTAAAAAAAAAAGGACAAAAAAGAAAACGTATTAGAAAAAAAATGTCCTCTTTATACGTATCCACCTCTTTATTTAGCACAATAAAAAAAGGTGCCTGTGACCATTGTTGTGTACGAAGTCAATATTACCACTGCATGCTTTATCTACATATGTTATTTGTGCCATTTTTACATTTATTTATATCCACAGAGACATATATTGCATTTAAGGTACTTTTCACTTCACAAAGTCCCATTCACACTGATGGTAAGCAAACAATGGTGTGCAAATAAGCAATTCAGTAGATTTCCAAGCATTTCTACTTTTATGCTGCATATATTCCCACAAATTATTAATTTGTTCTGTTGTTTTAGTAAATCATTGCCATGATGTACCAATTCATTCTCGTATTTTTAAAATGCAAAAAAAAAAAAAACTTCCATAGATTCATATGGGAAAAACATATTTATCATGGTTACAAATTGAGAATTTGTTTTCACAAATTAAGAATTAATTCCCTTATTCTATAATTTTTTTCTCTCATTTTAGTCAAATCCATTAGTTCTATCATTTTAGTCAATCATGGCCATGTACTAATTTGTACCCTCATTTTGATTTTACAAGGAACAAAATGATTTCTCTCTTTGAATATGAATGATATCTGTTCATTTTATCATTGAAAATCATATTTAATATCTTGCTATTAAAGGTCAAGTAGGGAGCCTTCCACTTTTGATCTTTATTCCTGGTGTTGCTGTAAAAAACAAAAAAGAAAAAAAGAAGAAGAAAAAACATACCAAACTACACCTTTTTATTAGGGACCCTAATTCCTTTCGTAACGCACATGTATAGGCTATGTAAACAAGCCCGCACTGAAGTGTCACAGGTCATTCCGGGCAGGACAGTGAAGCTGCACGTTTAGAAACAGTGAGGCCATGTATGGAGCTTTTAGGTACACAAAGTTACGGAATTTAGACGACTGCTTTTTTCCCCCCTTCTCCCTCCCCCTGTTCCTCTTCCATACACTCTCCCCCTCTTCCCAATTCCGAAACATCTCTTGAACTCCCGTTCTTTGGTGTACTCACGGGGGAGACGTAGCCCACCCTGGAGCCCCTGACCTCTGCTCTGCAGCAGACTCTGTGAATGGGCTGGCGGCCCCCACTTCAAAGCTTCGCCGTTCTGTGCGCTCTGACAGGGCGCCTCACTCAACCCCCCCCCCCCCCCCCCCTTTGCAACCACCCCACCTCACCTCACCTCGGCTGTTCGCCCCATCCACCACAGTACTGAGGATTTGGTTGTTAGTGCCAGCTCACATCATCAAGCTGCTCAGTAATTCCACCAGATTGACCCAAGTAGAGGGAGGGAGGAATGGGTGGAGAGGGAGTTCACTGCTACCACAACCATGTTCAGAGGTGGTCTTGCCACCTCTTCCTCTTTTCCGTGTAAAAAGGGTCTGCCTTTGTGTGAGAGAGAGGAGAGGGTGAGAGCGTTTCCCTCCTTTTTCCTGCTCTCTCATTAACAAACATCCAACTGTTCAGGGACAAGGCCTCGGACAAAACCCTGGTTCACTTGCACTGCAGAAAGATCTCACAACTCATTAAAAAAACTCATACTCATGGACTCCTCACATTTCTGGGGATCTCAGAAACGCAAGTGTCAATGGAAATGAAAACAAATCTAATTTGTGCATTCCCATTTGCCCCAGTAGCAGTTTTATGACTTTACAAAAGAAGAAACTAAAATTGAAAGATTGATAACCGTGGTCAGAAGAGAGAAAGATGTCAGCTTTGCCATCACTCCTTCAGTTTTTAGAAACACGCAGCAGTGTTAAGCAGTTTGATTTTTTTGTAATGTAAACCAAGCAAGTAATAAATCACCAAGTGTAGTTTTAAAAATCTAAAAATACCAATTAAAGGCGAAAATGTGCTTCCCCTTCGGTTTGGCGCCATTTCTGGCATAGGCTTAGTAGCCTAAATAGAAACGATTGTAGCCTATTGTGCACGTGATTAATGTCATCTCCCGCTGTTTTTAAAACCAGTTTCCCATGTAAACGAATTTCTCTTGAACGATGCGACTCGTTTATCTTCGTTTTTAGGGTGTCGTGCATTAAGGGCTGCGATTTTAATGCGCATCGTATCAAGAAGATAGTGATTTTAAAATGCGTCTTGCACTCCGTCTCGCGATTTTAAACGCAAGCCCGCCATATGTCTGAACCGCTCACGCTCTCTTTTCTTATTCTTTCTCTCTTTACATAATTTAACATAATTGTTCGTTTCTTGTATCTTCCACACTAAAGGATGTCCGTCCAGTCTGCTGAGCAAATAAAACACACTTCCTGTCGTCTCTTGTGTGTCTTGGTGCAGCTGTTGTATTCCTGGCGCAGACTCGGCTATCCGCTTCAGATCCTTTTAAATCCCATTTCATGCTTTTCCATATAATCCTTACACCCAGATATCACATTATAATCTTATGTATAAGCCTTTTCAAATATTAGCATATTTTCCATATACGCCTTGTAATTGTTTACAAGTGTAAACGAGTAGCTGACATGACATTTTAAACAATGGCCTGCAGTGTGATGTGATACTCCATCTTAAACTATATTAAACGACCTGTTTCTAATTCGTAATTATTATACTGTACATGCAATTTATATGACCTCACTAATAGTGCAGCCATATGGAATATTAGTCATTTTAAACATTGTTTTTGTCTCTCTGCAGGAACATATCAAATTTGGTTTGTAACCACCATTGAAACATTTTGTATGACTATTTAATATATGGAATATTTTATTTATTCACAAACGGACAGTAGTGAAGTTGTTTTACTAGTAGTTGTACTTTTTTCTATGTTTTTCTTTAGAAAGCTTTACTTCACAACATTCCAAAGCTAAATATTGTACTTTTTTCTGCATATTAAATATAATTTAATACTTAATTACATTAGAAATGTATTCCTTTCTTACTTTGACTCAAGTAAAAGTAATTCAAAGATTTACTTGAGTACAAGGAAGTACACAATTTTTAATGTTCTTAAGAATTAAAGGTAAAACAAACTACTTTTATTTATGAAATGTAGTGCAGTAAAAATTATGAAATTATGATTGGAATGAAATCATGTTTTCCAAAGAAAATCACTCTGATAAACTTAAATTTTATTAAGTAAAATACTTCACTACTGTCCACCTCTGAATGTATTATAAAAGTCACAAAATAGAATGTATATAATACAAAGAAGGGGAAAATTATGATTTATGGATATTATAAATTTGTTATAATAACTATTAAAAAATATTGTAAATAGTGCTTTAAGTATATGTCCACCCAAGTTTTACAGTGAAGAACCTTCAGGCAGAAAGAAGGTGTACTTAGATGATGTTCTTGGTTCATTGATTGTTCATGAAGTGCAATTCAGGGTCTTTCTGAGTGTTCAATTGGCATATCTGATCCATCCCAGCACATTTGGATCACCTTGGCCTCATTCAAGCCTTCATAGATCAAAACAGCCAAAATCAAGGTGAGTCAGCAGCACATTTGTACTCTACAGTGGTGAGATGTCTGAATGGCCCTTCAACACACGATCCTCCTCCATTCAGAAGTGTCTGTTTATAGGAATGAGTCACACTGGCCATCAGAACTTCAGGCTGTGTAATCCTGCCTGCTTCCTTCTGAATATGGAGCGGATGTGACCGTGTCTGGTTTCCCCCAGTCTGTGTGTGTCAGAGGCCGGTCGTCGCTGAATCTGGGCCGGAGCTCAGCGTGAGCTGTGTTCAAGGTGGGCGTGTGTTTTTCTGGGTTCCAGAGCCAGAGTGTGAAGAGGTGGAAGTATGGATGGGATGAATGGAATGAGTGGGTGGCTGTGGGTTTGTGTGTGTGGGTGTCATTCCAAGTGAGACAACTGTATGTTTGGGTTTGGGACCTCTCGAAGCTGAGTATGTTTGTGGCTGTGAGTGTGTGTGAGCACATTTCCATGTCTGTATTATGAAACAGTAAAATAGGGCATTAGGCTCCAAAACCTAAATGTGTTTGTATTTGTGTATTCACAATGGCACAACATTACATAATCTAAGTACAGGTTACATACACGCATATATATATATGTGTGTGTGTGTGTAAAATATATTATTATTATTATTATATATATATGTGTATATATATAAAATATTATTATTATATAATATATACAAAAATTTAATTTTTAATTTGATTATACATATATATATATATATATATATATATATATATATATATATATATATATATATATATATATATATATATATATGTGTGTGTGTGTGTGTGTGTGTGTGTGTGTGTGTGTGTGTGTGTGTGTGTGTGTAAGATTATAACTTTTGCTTTAAAAATTTTTACACACACTAAAGAAAAAAATGCATAGTAAATTAAGACATAGTTTAGTTTTTGTACTTTTAATGTTTTTTTTTATAAAATCATATATTATTCAGTGTATAATTGTGGTATTTTATCATGATTTTATTATTGTTACTGTTACTATTTTTAGAATGTATTATTTAATTTACTATTTATTAATTACTGTACTTAAAAAAATAGGATTTTTTTATTTATCATTTATTTAAAAGAAAATGTATTACATTTATTTTTTTTCAACAGGTGACGCTTATTTAATGAATAATGTACAATAAGTCAGGGGTCTCCTAATATCCAGAAGGGGTTTATTTTGCAATAATGACCGGCTGACTGAATGCTACCCTGCTAATTACACAGTTAATTATACAGCTAAATACCAAATAAGTAAATAAATGCATATAAAATAGTGATTTAAGATGAAATTATTTTAAGAAAAAGAGTGTAAAATAATATAAATGACATGAAACTATAGGAGATAAATAAATGGTTAACTTCTCGCTATATAAAAATATAGACTGTGGTAGCTATTGATCAGAATAAAGTATTCTGGAATAGTTCTATCATAATTTGAAAGACTGAAACACAAACCTTTTCAGTCCAACCTCAGTGTGTCATTTATGTGTAAGCCCATTAAACTGGCTTTTTAACTCTACTATATAAATATGAGAATGATTTTCCATCTTTCATGTGCATTTATGGATGGTTTTCAAGCAGTGAGTGCTACTTGGTGCACCAGGCTGTATGAATATGTGTTTGTTTACGCTGTGTGACTGATGGGTGTTTGTGCACTTCTGTTTGAGGGTGTGTCTGACCCGGGTGTCATGCTGTCACTGACTCACGCCGGCGGTCCTGACTCATCCCGCGGTCACTAGCGCCGTGAGCTCGTGTGCCGCTCCGCACAATCCGGCCACACTCGCACAGTCATCGAGGAAAGATTTCCCTTCCCTCCTCTCCCTCTTTCTTTCTTGTTCTTGGTCTCTGTGACTCATCTTGGTTTCATTTTGCCACCCCCCTCCACCCGCCACCCAACTCGCCTCCATTACCGCCTCCTCCCTCAATGGGTCTATCTCGCTTTTCACTCGCCTGTCTCATTCCTTCGCTCCCTCTCTTTCCCTTTCCTTCCTGGCTCTGTAAATGACCTCATTTTAATGAAGCACAGTCTTGGCGGGGAGACCAAACCGCATGGCTGGAACCTCCCTCCCTCCATCTCTCTAAACCACCCTGCACTCCAGAATCTGGCTTTCATTCCCAATGCTAATAGAACCGACCGGGAAGTCTGGGAATTCTAGAGTAACTCCAAGAATTCCACGACAAATGTTTGATGGCATTCCATCACTTATGGCAACAACACCGCATGTAATAAAACTACTTTCCAAGGCTCTAGCTGCAACATTGTCCCATAAACTAGGAGAAGATTTACACAGACTGAGGATGAAAATCTTATTTAAACAACATAGGTTTCAGAATTTGGAACCTTTAAAGCAAGGAATTGTGAAATGAAGATATATTTAAAACACATTAAGCACATTTGTGACACCTACGCTCTTCTTTATTCTTATGCATTAATGGATCCATGAAGAACATATATGGAAACTTTGCACAACCATTGCACAAAAAGGTTTTTATAGTGGAATACATTTCTTCAGATTATTCAAATATTCTTCACACTAAGAAAAATGATTCTTTTAAGAACTGTTCAGTGAAAGTTTGGTTATTCTGTTACATCTTTTTTTTTTTTTTACTTTTTTGTGGCTCTTGCAGCAATATTGTACCACAAACTAGATGACAATGTCCGCTGGTGGTGTCCAGAATCTGAGAATGAAAAATTTAGGATTCTAAACCTGCATTCTTACATTTCTTTATTGGCATTGATAGTTCCACAAAGAAAATGTAACATCCATGCAACCTTTTCATTGCACAAAAAGTGCTTTACAATATAAAAATATTCTTCACACTACAAAAAAATGGTTCTTTCATTGGGGATCCCAAAATAGTTATTCTATTACATCACTAAAAAACCTAGACAACTTTTTTTTTTTTTTGCATTGAAAATAACAATTTTTACACTCTGTTGTGAGTGCAAAGTGTAAAATCCCTCCTATAAAGCCTGATGGTTTTGTTATGGTCTCTGTCTGCAGCCTTTATGAGGTTGTGAACGCTACCACATGCTTGCGCAGCCGTCCCAGTCGGCTACACCGCAAACTCTCAAGATTTGTGGCACGCTCTAGATTAAAGACATGAAAAATGAGACAGGTGGAAAACGAGTCAAAACAAGGTGGTGTTACGTTTGGGTGAACGTCTATCTAAGCAGAGAGCCTTGACTTCCTCTGTTTGACATTAACTGAAGGCTGCTAATTGATCTTCAATTACAATTTAACATCATAGGAACATTACCTGAACACTGGATGAAAAAAAATATTTCTTTCTTTTGATATTTATCATTAGGTGTCGCATGACCAAGTCAGCCATTAGATTTTATAGCATATGATGAGCTTGTTTTTAAGTTCTGGTGGTTCAAATCATATAAAGTTTGTGATACTATGACATAAATCAGAGTTATGTTCAGTATTTGGTCCAAACCTCAAACTTAGTTTTGACTGCCTGGCTGGAGATTTAATTCTGTAAACGATTTTAGTTTCACCTTCAATACTGGTACAATGCTGACAGCTAGTGGGAAAAGCGTGCCATTGCAGGCTACCCTAATATTTTTAGTTCTACAAAAGTACCAGACAATCCCATAAAAAAAAAAAATTCCATCACCAGATGACGTTTGTTTATAGTTATTCGGTTTATCGGTTTAGATATAGAGGATATAATTGGTAATAGTCATTGGTCTCGAGATTTACTTCCGTATATGTACAATTAAAAAAATTCCAAACTCTATCACATGATTTCCCGTAGATCTTGATTGAGCCTACTTTCGCTTTTATTTTACAGTGGCCACAAATGTATTTACAGACTAAAGCCATTTCACTGCATTAGACAAGAGGCTATAAAACCAATTGGCAAGTTCGCACAGGTGTTTTTTTTTTTTTTTTTTGGTACTAGCGACCATACAATATAATGGAGTAAGTATAGTTCATCAAATCAATAATGAATATGTGAAGTTTAATAAAGCTTAACAAGTAAGACACTTGTGAGATTTTTCTTCAACATTCAAAATTAAACATTATTTACAAAGCTCACAAGTA
Organism: Carassius auratus; assembly: GCF_003368295.1. Classification (NCBI taxonomy): domain Eukaryota; kingdom Metazoa; phylum Chordata; class Actinopteri; order Cypriniformes; family Cyprinidae; genus Carassius; species Carassius auratus. The sequence goes on along the minus strand of NC_039246.1, from coordinate 25,725,599 downwards.
ATTTGAAATGTGCCCAGGCTGGTAAATCTGCTTTGGTTGCATTCAAATATGCAAACAAACCAATGCGCAGGGAAACGTCGAAAGCTCTTCCAAAGCAGACAGCACCTAAAGTGGATAAAGTAGAGCGTTACACATTTTTCCCAGCAGTTTAATACATTGGATGACAGACCTACACAAAGCATGGTGTCATAATATTGTGCTTAGTATCCATAGAGACTGAGATGAAGAATGTAGTGGCAGGGAATCTGGCATCCAGGCCAAGCCACAATTCATATGTGTTTCTTTATTGCTTTGACTCACCGCCTTATTCCATATAAACCAAACGCCTGAGGAACAGGGATAACTTTAAGGTTCCTATGGCTGATGCTTTATTTAGCTCTTCATATTTTTTTCCAGCCTTAGATTTACATATTTGGGCATTCAGTTTATACTGTGCCCTAAAGAGAAACTGATATTTTTTAAAAAATTAGAAACCAACCACGAGTAACACATTCAGTTAAATTTAAAGACTGAATTAGCATTTTCTTATAATCCATTACCCTTTTTAAAGGCATCTGGGGCTCTTGTATAATCTGTTAACATCCATAATATATTCTATACAAATAGCCTACTATTTTTAAAACTTCAAATATACCATTGTCACTCGATTTTGTAATTTACATTTATTAAAGTGAAAATGTTAAGTTAAAATATTTTTTCAAGAATAGCACAATGCTATTTACCACCGTTCACTAAGACTGAGATATATTAGCCTATTTACAAGTTGCTTTACTATTATGGTAATGTTACATTAATGTTCAATTCTCCTTTGTTAACATTAAGTAACTAGGGTAAAATTTACTAATGCATTATAAGTTATTATAAGTTATTTAATAGACCTGAGCTGACATGAACTAGTTGTATGTTTAATAAGACGAATAATAATAAATACTGTAACAAATGTATTACTCTTTGTTTATGTTTATGTATTAACTGATGTTAACTGGTGGGTCCTTATAGTAAAGTGTCCCCACTTTTATAAATATTGTTTTCTTTTAGTATACTTTTGGCAATGTCAGTTTGCATAATGGTGGGTTGGGTTATGTTTTTATGATGGCAAAGACGAGGGAGGAGTCTTATTATTGTTTAGGTAAGTTAGGGTATTTCCAAAGGACTGTTTCCCACCAGACCAATGCCACAGTCTGTATAACCTCCCTAGATCAAATCCACCTAGTAACAATCTGTAGCAGTTTTGCTGTTGGCTGCCTGTTATTTTGAAGGCTGGGCTTGTGTCTGTAGTGTCGTTTAAGGTTACTGCTCGTTTACTTTCGATATTAACCGATTTGGACCTGATAGCTGAAGCATACTGATTTTGGTGCTCGCAACTAAATCAACAAACATGAGGGCAGTCATCACTGTCGCCCTGTTCTGTATGCTGTACATCACTGTCCAAGCTAAAACATGTAAGTATTTCACATTGAATATGTAGGCCTAAATATATATCATGTTCTTTGTTTGTTTATTGTGTTGTGTTACTCTGTTGATTGTTTCGGATATAAGAGTCATTTCCCACAGGAGTTATCTAAGTACATAAATTCAAATATTATGTATGTATCTATCTATATAATAGTCAAATGATTTAATCAATATTTTTAAGTGATGTTTCCTAGCATCGACAGTTTTAAAACAGTGCGTCATGGCACTTAAAGTGGTTTAATTAGAATTTAGGTCATCGAAATTGATTGCATTACCTGTTTACGGCATGCAAGTGAGGAGAAATTCATGAAACAGAAAATATTTCCCTGACAGTTTCCTTTTTCTAGAGTCAAAAAATGTGGAAGACAAATTTTTATTTGGTGATTTACGTTTATCATATTTACCATAATATTTATTTCCACGTTATGTTTGTAAACTAATATTTTAAATTCTAATTTCAGCCAGTCCCAAGGTTCAGGTGTACAGCCATTATCCTGGAGAGTATGGAAAGGAGAACACCCTAATCTGCCACGTGAGTGGCTTCCACCCTCCAGATATCACCATTGACCTGCTGAAGGATGGTGAAGTTCTTTCTAACACGCAGCAAACTGACCTGGCCTTCGAAAAGGGCTGGCAGTTTCACCTCACCAAGAGCGTCTCCTTCAAACCAGAGAGAGGAGAAAAGTATATCTGCAGAGTTCGACACATGACCAACACAAATAGCTATTCATGGGGTGAGTGTAATGTTTCTGTTTCTAGAAGATACCTTGTGGTTTGACATTGCATTTTTATTGAACATATAATGTTTTATTTTTCTGCAGAGCCCAACATGTAAACTAAAACAGTCAAAGCCGGACAAAGGACAGTAAGTGTTACCTTGTTTATTATTATTGGAAAAAATAGAGCCAAAAGACTTTTCTACCATTAAAATGTGGCATTTTCGGCAATTGTAAAAATGATTAAAGGTCTGTTTCTTTTCTTTTCTTTTCTTAGGTTAACTTCTCATGTTTTGGACTTTTCCATCATTTATGCTACAGAAACCAAAAATATCCTACTGTTCCAATTTTACAAACCCGATGTCTCTCAAGATGCACTATTCACACAAATATCTTTGCAACTTCCGCAATTCATCAATTTTTTGCTTTTCCTTTTCCATGAGAGCATGGCATAATTTAACCAAAGTAGCCGCTACATGTTTTGGATCATTATCTGGGTTCTTTTCACTGCTTCATTCCTCTCCGCATGTGTAAATCCTGTGTAGTACGAGCGGTAGTAGTTAGGCGATTGTATATGTAAAATAATTGACAATGTTTATGCCTATCTTTGGGCTTTATTTTGTAATTAAATACAAATAACACAATCAAATCTCTCTTGAAAGAGTTGGAAACCAGGTTTTTAATGAATGATTCAATTTGACAATGTTTCAGAGAAAATGTAATTAGTAAGTGGTAAAAATAAAATTTTGAAAACCTATTGAAACAGTTGTGTTTATTGTTTCAAATAGTCTGGCTGTACTTCGAAGTTAAATTAACATTATAGCAGGTTTCAGTTACTTGCCATGTATGTCTGCCTAGCAACTGAGCAACCCAAGCTGGTGATTAGAATAAGAAACAGTAGACATGTAATAGTTTGCTTTCTAAGAGGCTTTTAAAAAGGTAAAATCCTCAAAGTTTTTCTATATTTTATCTACAAGCAGACTGCCTCGCTCTGAGATACAGTCACATGACTTCCTGGAAAACTGTGACTGTGTGGCAAACCTCTGATCCTCAAGCGCATGAGCACAACTGACGTCATGTAGTCATATTAATAATTTGATCAAGCTATAATTTTGTGAATCATACTGCTGAAAATCACCAGCTTTCGTCATTTCAGAGACATTTAATCATTAAATATGCATGTGTTTTAATATCTAGCTTAAGTGAATGGCCTTTATTGATTCAAAGTTGCAGATTGTCTGAATGCACTGTATGAAAAATTAAAATTAAAATGTATTCATTTTTAGGGCTGGGCAAGTTGATGCGTTATATTAACCAGGCTTTGGGGGTTAAGATTCCCAACTGTGAGCACACCCTAATTATCAAGTGCTGTCCTGTGATCGTGCAGGTCTCTAATAGGAAGGTGTCTGTTATAATGTTATGATCGAGGCTCTGGACTCTGAGCATAACTTGTTTTTCTATAACAAACTATAAAATATTTTCTGTATAAACATTTATGTCCTGGCAGTGTAGTAACTAACTCGTTATATATTTAATTTAATTACATTACTGTTTTTACAAGAAATATTTTAACTGCTACTCTGTAAAAGCAATGCTGCTGTAAAGAAAGCACCTTATTTCTTTAAAGTGTTTGCAAACCAATTGTTATTGCACTTTTGCTCACATAGCAATACTTTTAGATGAAAAAAGTGCACAATAAACTACTTTTGAATGCATTTTGTGCATAACAATGCGATTAATCTCAGACAATCATTCGATTAATCGCAAAAAAAAAAAAAAAAAAATTAATTGTTGCCCAGTACTAATTATTTTGTTTAGAAAACCGGTCAATCATAGCCCTAGGCAGAGTTTGTCAAACTAAAACATTAATAACATGTCTTTAAAAAGGAGGCCTATGATGCATTAACAGTTTCAACTATTTCTGTTTCATTTAAGCTAGACCACCACTTAATTTTCACCAATTCTTTAAATTGAAATTCTCCTCCCTCTCTATTGTAGAGCTGGATATGAACTTTATCTCTGATTATGATAAGAAGTTTTAAGACCTTCACAACATTTTTTAATAGTTTATGTGAGTATCAATCATCGACTGTATCAATTGTATCAAAAGTGTCTTCTCGTATAAATTGCTTTTTTTTTTTTACATATTTTATTTTTACCTGTATATATAAGCTAATTATTTTATGATTGCCTTTATTTTACTGTCAACTGTTATATAAATTCATCATAGCTTATACAAATGTATAATAAAATAGTGCAATAACCATTATTATCATTATATAAATATATTATGTATTAATTATTTGCCAGAGTTAATTGATGGATTGTTGAGTGTGTTTTGTTTTGTTTTTATGGGTTGTCGCCTTTCTCACACGAGGAAATATTGAGTTGAGCGTAATAGTAAAATTATTAGAGGAAGTAGGTGGGGTTTGGGGGTTTCCGTGTTGTAGCAAGAAGCGTCAACACAAGAGAGCACTAAAGAGTTATTAGTCCGACAGGACGGGAACATCTCAGTCTAGTCAAACTTCACACACCTGTATCGTCAAGACTAGCGTATCATGTCAAATAAAATAGACACGTCGACGTTCCTCTTCGACGTCCCGCCGGTGCTGATGGGGTCTTTCTGTAGACTGATGGACAGCGGGGTCGACGGTCTGGGGTGGAGAGCTTTAGGTAAAAAAACAAAACGCACTTTACCGTTATAACTTCGTACGACCGTTACCTGTAACTATGAGGTTCAACTATGGCTTACTTATCAATAACTCTGTATTTATTAAATGTGTAAATGTGTCGATATTAAATAGCCCATGGACAATATTAATTCTGGTAATATAACTGGTAATCAGTTGTTCCTGCCAGTGCTAGTTGGCTGAGTGCAGCAAAGGTTGGCTTTCAAATTGATCAGCTTGGACCAACTAGAAATCCAGGCAGTTTAAGCCAGATGTTTTCAAAGGAGAATTTCTTTTTGTTTTTCAACTGTCTCATCACCGTTTGATTGCTCACAGCTACTCACATCCTTCCCAGTCAGCTGGAAGTGAGAGGCATTGAAATGTATGTGGCTGCTGGGAAAAGTCCAAGCCAAGAGCTCATGTGGTTGTGGGCCCAGCAGAATAAAACTGTAGGGGATCTGCTGAAGGTTCTGGATGAGATGGGGCACGCTCGAGCCAGGAGTCTTTTCCAATCACAAGGTAACAACTTCATCGTAAGACTCTAATTCTGCGAAAATGTCTAGTACCATGCTAACTGTTATCTATGCCAAAATAGCTACACTAGTTATTGTAGACAGTAATTTGCAAATAAATAAATAAAAATTAAAAATTACAAAATTATTGTTTTATTAGTAGTGGTTACTAAGTAACTACACTATAAAAAAATAGAAATAAAAAAAACTTAAAATAATTTATTACCTTGCTGACTGAATGTCAACTAAAATATCCAAGTTGTCACTTACCAAGTTGTTTTTTTACAGGTGGAAACTATTGTAAGGGCTGTTTACATTTTACTGCTTCCTTTTAGCTTCCTCTTTTAAGTAAAAAAAGAAAGAAAGTGATGTGACATTCAGCCAAGTATGGTGACCCATACTCAGAATTCGTGCTCTGCATTTGACCCATCCAAAGAGCACACACACACAGCAGTGAACACACACAGCAGTGAACACACACAGCAGTGAACACACACCCGGAGCAGTGGGCAGCCATTTATGCTGCGGCGCCCAGGGAGCAGTGGTGTTATTGCCCGCTCGAGACTCGAACCCACAACACTAGAATTAGGAGTCAAACTCTTTAACCACTAGGCTATGACTTTTAAGTAATAGAAGCTACAGTATCTATACCATATAGCAATATTATAAAGTAAATTGTAATTTAAAGAGGAACCTGACAAACCTAAATATGACGTGTACTAGGAAAACAAAACATGATCTAAATAACTAAGCTGTGCATGTAAATCACAGTACAGTTCTAACAATCCTATCACCCGCAAAACCACAATTAATTGGCACACAGCCTTTAATGAAACTGCTAGTGATAATGCTACAAAATCACTGTATAACGAACCTTAACCAAACATATTTAATTCTTTTCTAGACTCCTACATGCTGAAGTCATCCTCGCCCAATCTCTTTTCCACGGTAATGTCTGATTTTGAATCTTATCAACCTACAGATTTTTAAAGTAGATACTGGTCAGATGCTTGACTTGGTTCTGGTTTAGGTGTGTTAGAATAAAAAAAAAGTGCAGTCGCCAAGTCAGCAGTTGTGGTTTTACTTATTTAGTCACATTATGTTTGGATATTATGTTTTCACATTCACCCTGTATGTTGCATTTTTCATTTTTTTAATCAGCCTATGCCAAACACTGAGGGTTCCTGTCAAATCTCACCTCTTAACCCAGAGTCTGTGTCTGTAAAAGGTAATTTGTACAAGTGCATTTAAAATTGACCTTCACTGTGTTTGCGTCATTAAGCATAATTGTACGTGTGACTGTATTCAGTACTTACTGTAGCTGTCTTTATAGATATTATCTGGAAATTTTCATTTCTACTTTGAGTGGTTTCATAAGGATATGAGATTAAATCTTATTTGTCCTTCTCAGATGAAAACCCGAAGTATTTTATCACATATTCTGACGTCTTAGCGGGAACGAGACATTTTCACCAGGACTTAAAAATCAGAGCAAGTGCATTCGCTGAGGTCTACTGCGGAAAATGGGGAAACAGGTCTTTTGCTGCGAAAGTTTTTAAACAGGTCATGGTCTATTAATATCTCACAACGTTACGCAAATCATTATTATTATTATTATTTTTTTTTTTTTACAAATAGTGCACAGAGCAAGTACCGAACTAGTGTTAAATGTCACATACCTTTTTTTTTTTTTTACATTAATAGGCCATTCGAATTTACCATTATTATTGTGTGTTGTGTATTATTATTAAATTAATCTGCCCCTCTATTATTATGTTCATCTTTCATTCTATTGTATGTTCTTTTCTGGCAATTGTTCTATATTAATAATAAAATAACATAATAAAATACCAGAACATACTACTACTACTGATGTACAAATTATTTAATTAATTGCTGGAAATTAATTTACTACAGAAAATGGGGAAACATGTTTTGCTTTGAAAGGTTTTCTACAGGTCTTAACTAATAAATATCCGATTTCACATACATATATTATGCTGATCACATTTTGTATTATTTTAACAGGGAAACAAAGCTAATTGGAAGGCACTGTGGGAAAAATTCACCAAAGAAATTGAAGTTCTACAACTGTAGGTTCAGTAAATGGTTGCTTGATTATATTCCAATGACTTTTCAAATGGTGTTTATCTTTTTTTTTCATGAATCTCATTTTTGTTTGCTTAGCTACCAGCATCCTAATATCTTGGAGTTATGGGGCAGCTTTTCAGAAGCAGATCGCTTCTGTTTAGTGTATCCGTACCTTCATAACGGATCGCTGTTCCATAGGCTTCATGAGGTAAATCATCTGCTAGTAAACTGTAACATGTTTCATCATAGCAGTCTAAAGTTGAAGATCTCATAGTGTTTACTACTCTTGTGACAGGAAGTTCAGAGGCCTCTATCATGGCAGGAAAGGCTGAACATCATCGAAGGCACCGCAAAGGCAGTCAACCATCTACACACAGCACAACCTTGCATGGTTATTTGTGGAAACATCACGAGGTGTGAATGTGAAGTCATAGCTGCAGCGTCTAGATGTCCAGTGAAGATGATGCTTTGAAATGAGCTTGTTTTGTGTTGTGTTCACAGTTCAAACATACTCTTGGATGAGCACTTGCAGCCCAAATTATCAGATTTCGGGTTAGCTCGTCTCAGACCCCATTCTGTCGACCTGAGCTGCACTATTGTCATGGATACAGCCTCTCATAGTAACCTTGGCTATCTCCCAGAGGAGTACATCCGTGATGGCAAGCTGTCAGTCAAACTTGACGTGTACAGCATTGGCATGGTGAGCGCAGCATCCTGTTAAAAAAATTATATCCGGAGCCAGATAATATTTGAACAAATTAAGATTTATGTCTACATTTTAAGGCTAGTGATGCAGCTGCAGAATACTGGCCATTAACATTTCTTTCTCATTTATTACTGGCCTGTCATGACTTGTCCAATTTCTTTAAAATAAACCTTTTATGTTTGTAGGTTATATTAGAGACATGTACTGGACAAAAGGTGAAACAAGAGTCAGGAAAAAGCCTGTTTTTGGTAAGAACCTACTTGAGGAATAAATAAAAAAATACTTGCCAAAACAATACAAACATATCATATCATTAAAGTGTTCATATAAATAAAATGAATTTTACAAATATCTGACCCTAATATATATATATATATATATATATATATATACACACACACACACACACACACACACACACACACACACACACTAACACACACAGAAGAAACTTGGGCACCAAATCAGCATATAAGCATGATTGACAGATCATGTGACACTGAAGACTGAAGTAATGATCATAGAAATAAGTGACATTTTAAAATCTATTAAAATGAAAATTATTACTACTACCTTTTTTAATTTTAAATTAATTTTTTTAATTGTAATATTAGTTAATGATCAATATTACCATTACTATTGTCATTACATTTTATGTGTATACTTTATTATTTAATTACTTTTTTTTTTTTTTTACATTTTTTGTTTTTTGTTTAAGTCTTTTGATACTGTTAATACTTTAAATTAAAGTGATAGTTCACCCAAGACAATTATGTTATTAATTACTCACCCTGATGTTGTTTCAACCCATAAGACCTATGTTCATCTTCAGAACAAAAATTAAGATATTTCTGATAAAACCAGAGAGATTTCTGACCCTGCATAGACAGCAATGCAACTACCACGTTCAAGAACCAGAAAGGTAGTAAAGACATCTTTAAAATAGTCGTGGTACTGTCATGAACGTGTTCACTGCCACTTTACTGGCACGGAAGAGAAGAAATTGTTGGAAAAATATTTTTTTGTTTGTTTTCTTTGTGCACAAAAAGTGTTCTTGTAGCTTCATAACAACCTCTGAGGTTAAATGGATTATTTTAACAATGTCTTTGCTACCTTTCTGCGTCTTGAATGTGGTAGTTGCATTGCTGTCTGTGCAGGGTCAGAAAGCTGTCGGATTTCATCCAAAATATCTTAATTTGTGTTCCGAAGATGAACAAAGGTCTTGTGGGTTTGGAACGACATGATGATGAGTAATAAATGACAGAATTTTCATTTTTGAGTGAACTATCCCTTGAATGTAATTTATAACACAACTTTGCCTTTCACTATTTAATGCCATTGCATTTCTTTAGAGAGATGTACTGCATTCAGAGTTTGAGGAAAAAGGCTCTGTGGATGCCTGTCTGCGGTTCTTAGATCCCAAAGTTGAGCACTGGCCTGCTGCTGTGGCTCTTTGTCTGCTCCGAATCGGATTAGAGTGCACCGGCAGCAAAATGCGAGTCAGGCCGAGCATGGAAACGGTTTGTAAATATTCTCATTTATGCAAACATGTACATATATGAACATAATATAAACTTTATTTTATTCCTCTTCAGGTGCTTCAGAGACTTAGCCAACTTCTTCCCATGCCTGCACTGCCTGAGGACCAGCCGCACACTCTAGATGATACAATCCCTCTTCAACAGCCATACAATGGTCGCAGTCCACATCTAAACTTCCCCATTGAAGCTGATGAAATGTACAGCCCACCGGAGAAACCGCAGCCTCACAGAGTTCCCAATCCTGCAGAGCCCTGCGAGTGCAGCCAGTCGGAGGTCACCTTCTTGAGTGTTGGAGGTCATGACTTGTCGCATTCCCTCAGGGAATGTCTTCAGGAAAATGATAGAGTGGTGTCAGCATCACAAAGTCTGCAGTCAGACTCTGCAGCTTGCCTGGACTTATACGGGAGCTGGCCTGTGGAGTGCAGCTGTAGCACTGGAACCGAAGCGCAGGGGTGTGAGGACTGCTGTGCCAATGGCTTCAGTCAGTCTATTTTATACATAACTTTAGGCAAGTAGAGTCCAGGGAGCATTCACAGAGAAATCTGTCTAGGAAGTGTCAAACGTCTTTGTTAGTACAAACTAAATTATGTTCAAGCAGGTTCGGAAGTAATATCCAGTATTTTTCTTTTTCAGATGATGATGCCCAGCCCTCGCAGAATGTCATCACAAATCCAGCAAAAGAGAAAATAAGGAATAAAATACATCTGTACAACCAGGGGTTAATAAAAACCGAAGAGCTTCTTTCACTAAAATCAGAGTGATCCAGCAATAGGTTGTATATCTTCACAAAAAAACGAACTCTGGGATTTTTATCTGGGATATCATTTTATTTGAATGGTTTTGTTTTTTCTGCTTTAAAAAATATGTAAAGATATTTTAATAGTATTTTTATATTTATCTGCTTATGTACATACATGGTTTATTTACAAACTGAGTTTTTAACATTAACAAGGAGATAAAATGTGGATGTGTGGATGCTGCAAAAATTATTGCAAATATTAACCACAATATATCTTACACAGACCTGCAACAACTGTCACTCTGAAGGGTGTAGATAATATTTTAGCCTGTTACTTCTTTATAATTCGTATATTTATCTCACACCACGTCAGAAACACTTCCCCTTGTTCACACTTCCTCATAAAGCCCACAAATCTCCATGCTTCAGCGAAGCTCTCTGTAAATTTGTTTTTGACGACTGGATTAATTGAGAGAGACAATGGGCTTCTGATTTGATCTAATCTATGTACGTACAAGTTATAAAAATAATGTAAAATGTTCTATCCATAATTAAAGAAACAAGTGAAACTTTACGGAGACTTAGTTTGGGAATATTTGGCTGTGCGGTGGCGCAGATCTGAGTCAGATATGTCGCGAAGTATTAAAGTACAAACCATAACTGGTTACATTCTAGCAAACAAGGAGGATGATGATGTAGAAAACGAAGATGAAGAAGAGGAAATACAGACAGAATTTTTGGACATGAAGGAGGTGAACTCGGTATCATCCGGAGGAAAAGTGTTTAAGTTCTCCGTACCTGCTTCCAAAGAAGGTATGGGCCTATTAGGTTTACTAATAAACAGGCCAACTTTCAAAGCAGCTATTGCTGTTTAACCCATTTATCTCCTAACTACATTTTTGGCTAAATTAAATAGTCACATTGCAGTCTTTTGTCTGAAGTCTTTCGACTGTCATAGTAACATCATAAATGTGTGGTGGTTTCGCCTGCCAGAATTGTTTTAAAATCGGTTACATAACTAAATAATATCTAGTAGTTAGTCCCGGTGTTCTGTCGATTTGTCCTACGCTGTCAGATTTTCCTACCTCCCACCAAAACAGTGGGTAGTACAATTCCACAACGAAAATTCTACTGTAAAGTTATGGTTTATTAACATCTACACCTACCACAACCCTAATCATACCCTTACAGTACTGCAAATACAGTAATTATGTGTTATATTCGCGGTTGTAGCTAAAAGGGATACAGTTACAGGAAAGCAACAATAAATATTATTTTCTACCAATTAGATTGCGTTTTTATTAAAGTCTACAACTACCCCAGCCCTAAACCTACCCTTACAGTAATGCAGATACATTAAATATCGTTGTTTAGCATGAGACAAAGGACGCGATATTGATGTGCGCGTGCGCAGTAAACCCGCGTAGGAAAATCTGACAGGGTAGGATAAAATGTCAGGACACCGGTCAACCGTGCGCACACAGGGCCATATTTTACGCAAGCATTCTGGGCACCTGTTCGCTCGGTCAGTGGGCCCAAACACAATAGATATTTTTTTCCCGCTATGGGCTATCTACAACAGTAAGAGAAACAAAATCTCAAAAGACATTGAGCAAATAAATAAAACAAACAATAGGGTAAAAATGGCAAACTATTTCCATGTCTTCCACCTTTTTCCCTTACGAAAGAAAAATATATTTACCAATATATTTCTTAAAATATATTGTGATGTATTGTAATATATTATTTTCCCTTTTTATTTTCTAATATTTTATATATTTGAATACATTTAGTAATAAATTGATGATACATATATTATATAATATATTGCAAAATATACAAATGATTGCCGCTTTCAATATATTGCAATATATTGGAAAAAATAAATATATATAAGAATATATGTCTAATATATTACATGATATTTTCCAATATACTGCAATATATTTTTGTTTCAAAAGGGTTAATGTAATCTATGGATGCGCACACACTCGGACGGAAACTTCTTGTCACAGCTGTATCGCGAATTGATCAATAAAACAGTTTGGTGGTGCCCTAGGCAAATGCTTAGTTTGTCTACCATAATGTATTATATTTAGTGTACACTTTTTACAGGTAAAAGTTACAAACTTTACATTGTTAGATGTTAAATTACTGTATGCCACTGTTGCTTCTCATTCCTGAAAGAGAGAGACTAAGTTTGGCCATTACATATTTTTTATCTTTTGCAGTGTCATTCATGGCTAATAATGAGATTGAGCCATACAAGGTTAAGGGCCGTTTTCACCTTTGTGATCCATGGTGGGAGGTAACCTGCACAGTTCGCCGTGTCAATAAGCACAAGTTTTCTACCATCCCCTCCAGCTATCCCTCCTACAGTGTCCGCACAAATCTGAGTTCAGACTCAGAGGACCATTCCCTTGTGCCTCTTTTTCTTAAAGCATGTGGTGCAAAACCTGGGTTTGTTACAGACTTTATGAAATTTTTGTCCAAAAACGTGGTGGAGCTTATCAATGTGCTGGATGTCCTGCAGGATTTTGAAGATTCAGCACTAAATCATAAAGCTGCGGCTCAAGAGCTCAAGTCAAATCTCATGAACTCAGGTTGGACCACTCGTCACATATTTTTCAAAAATAATTTTAACAATTTAGCCCTTTCAGTAGCTTATTGAAGGACCGCTCCAATGTTTGCTTAAGTAAGTTAGTAGATTGTATTTGAAGTGATCTATCCACCTTACTGTTCGATGCTGAAGTAAGCTGATGGGCAAGACTTCATTAGCCACTATAGGGAAATAACGAGAGTGCTATTTGCACTACAAACCAGTGTGTTCATAATTAAGTTAAAGCATTAAAATAACATGGAAAGGCACAACAATTTGTAAGCAGCAAAACAAGCTGTTTTGTACAGCTAACAATAGCTGGCACAGATGAGACCGGAAGCCAGACCCATAAAATTTACAAATGACTGCGTCTACTCTTATAGAAAAAATAAGGTGGATATAAGAGAATATTTTGTTACGAATTTTACAAAAAAATGTATTGTAAAATAAAGACTCAAAGTATCATTAGAATGTGAAAGATAGACAAGGCAAAATGTTTGTATGAATATAAATTAAAATGTGATCAGAGTAGTTTTTGTATATTAAAATATATTTTAGTGATGTTATATAAAGATGAATTGGTATATTTATTACACTCCTTTCAAATGATTAGTGTATCTTTAGTTAGATTGTTATATAAACATCCTGTCATTAGTGATTTTTACACAAATCGGTTCTTTGTTGATTTCGTATCTGACATGACTGTTAAAGATGATATTACTGTGCTTGTTGTTTGTCATTTTGTCCTGAAAAACAGTTGCTTGGACACATGTGATAGTTGCCAGAAAATACCCTCAAATCATGAAATACTTGCCAACATTGTTACCAGGCCAGTTTATGGACATAATAAGCAATGGAAAGATGAAAAACTCACGGGATACCACTGAAGAAACTCCGGAGCAGCAGACTAACACGCACGTATTGGAAAAACTGGAGCAGTTAATAAAGACTGATGTTTGGAAGTTGGGCTTTCACTATGTAAGCACAAATCTGTTTTTTTTTCTTTTGTCTTTAACCTCTTCATCCACCTCAGTCCTTCAGCCTGTTCTACTTGTCCATCTATTCAAACTTTAAGCTTTTAAAACAGTTCACTTTCAGACATAGCTTTCCTTCTCTAGTTTTTGGATTTTGCTGAAACATTTTTTATAAGTATTATTATTATTATTATTATTATTTTGCATATTCTTTATCAGGTTGTTGTCTCAATGTTGTCATGTTTTCTGACAGATCATGTTTAGAGAATTCCATATGATCAGATGTGAAGCAAAGCTTGAAGCTTTCAAGGTTTGTAATTTGCTCAGCCGAATGACTGGGGAGCAGCGTAACGGCTTAGAATTGTATGCTAAACTCAAAGACTACTGCAGAGACACTGGCAGCACATACATTGAACAGAATATGCTGCTAGAGAAAATGCAACAGTGGAAAATTGAAGACGCAGGGTTCTCGTTTCTTCACAAGCATGATGTGCTGAAACTGGAGAACAAGAAGGTGGCACTTCACAACTTCTTCAGCTATGAGAAAGGCATTGCTGAATGCTTGAGGGCCCTGATTGAGGGAGAACCCTGGGTGATCGACTTGAATGTGAGGAAGGTTCTTCAAAGAGCTCATGATGACTTAAATCACTCTGCTAAAAAGTTAGATGAGGATCAAGTGCGAGCAGCAGAAATGATGTGCGCCAACCCGGTGACGGTGATCAGTGGGAAAGGGGGTTGTGGGAAGACCACATTGGTCTGTCTAGTGTTTAAGATGGCCATGGAGAAACAGACCAGAAACAGTGACCGCGATGAAAAGCCTGCTATTGAAGTTCTCCTCACTGCTCCTACAGGGAGAGCTACTTCAGTTCTTACTAAAAGAACCGGCTGCACTGCTTATACTTTGCACCAGGTACAGCCACATTGCACAAGTACCGTAAAATAAATGTTAATTTGGCTCCTGCATGATGTTCCTTTTTGTGTGTTCATCTTTTTAAGGTTTTATGGAGCTTCATGAACAGAAAAAAACAAGAAAATGGAAATCTTCAAGAATGGAAGTTCTCGAAGGTGCGGGTGCTGGTGGTCGACGAGGGGAGCTTGGTGTCTGTTCAGATGCTTCACTCTGTTCTCAGCATGCTTACCAAACACGCAGAACTCCAGAAGTTCATCTTCTTGGGTAAGAGCAAACTGCATGTGTATCAGATTTCAATAATGGAAATAAACAGCTGTATTTGATTTATTTTGTTTTGTGTCTGCAGGAGATGTGAGACAGTTGCCCAGTATTGAGCCTGGAAACACACTGTACGATCTGTTTGAAGGTTTCAGGAAGGTCCGGTGGGCTATTGAGATGCGGACCAACCATCGTTCTGAGTCTGAGCTCATCGTCAGAAACGCTGGACTGTGAGCAGATTGTTTGAGCGCTATACTTTTGATTAGAAAATAAGGAAGCACTTTATTTTACAGCCCTGTTCCATATGTACATACTATATACTTATTATAACAATTACAATAACTGGGTAATAACTATGCACTAACTCTGAACCTAGCCCTAAATCTAACCTTAACCCATGTAGTTACCTTATCCTCCAATGCTTTTGACTTTAAGTACACTGTAGGTACAAATATTAATGCTATTTCTTGCTGAATCCTAATACAAGGTTAGTTCACATTCTAGTACTCATACTCATAGTGTTATTGTTGTTATATTTTTATTCAAAATCTTTCAGTATCTCAGAAATGGGAAAAAAAAGACGTTACAATCCTGTGGAGTTTGATGCCACCATAAACATGACAACACCCTCCACAGTGCCATCTGACAAAAGTTTCATTTTTGTCCAAATCAGTGAGAATGATGATGGTAAGTGAGCATTTTACAACACAATTACATTATGACATGTTATCAGTGCTGTTTCTAGGCATAGGCAAGCTAGGCGGTCACCTAGGGTGCCACCAGCTGAAGGAGTGCCAATGAGCGCACTACATTTTGCAGGGTTGTGATAATGAGTGGGATGGTCACCCTGAAATATGACTGCTGCCCCCACTGGATCCCCCAACATTATTGAGTTAGATTACTATCAATCTAATAAGGCCTGTATGACATTGGATTAGAGCACTGTCAATTGCTGCTTGATGGTTGCATGCAAAGTTTGCATTTGGAGTGCTCAAACCACGCCATTAGATAGGTGCGCTCTGTCAGTGCTTTGTCAAGGTAACACTTTATTTCTTTGCTATGCAATAAAGCTAAGTTCAAAGGCCAATTTAAAATATTGGCACAGTAAATAAAGTGCACAAAATCAGAATTTTTTAGGCAGTGTATGGAGGATAGAACCTGCAAAAACAATAAATAAGTAAATAAATAAATAAATATGCAACATGCTAATGAGAGAGGGACAACCATTTCATAGCAACTTTAAAGTGTTCATATATGTCTTAATTATGATGCACACTTTTTAGATTTTTATGATTTATTCACTAAACTGTCAAATTATATATAAAAATTGCTATTTTTCTTTGTCAAGTAATTAGTAACAAGTAATTTTATCAATCCATAATTATTTGGGTATTTATTTATTTTTAGTTTTTGCAGGTTTCGTCCTCTGCAGAACCTGATTTTACCAAGTGAGACATGTTCCTGGGACAACATCGTTGTTGACCCTGGAACAACATTGTGATTAACCAATCAGATTTGAAGAACCAGTTTATAGATTTTGTGAAGTTTACGCTTAAAATCAGTGTTTGGTGCTTGTACATCAGTGTCATTCATCTATAATTTCCTCTGATTTTAGGGATTACTCATGGTTAAGGTTAGGTTTAGGTGTAGGGATATGGTTAAGAATATATTTTTGGAGTAAAATGTTGTTCCAGGGTCAACAAAATATGTTGACCTAGGAACACATCGAACTTGGCAAAATCAGGACGTGCTTCGTCCTCCATAGCAGTGGACTTTTATAATGAAATTTGCCAGTTCAAAAGATCAGTACATCCTTTATTAAACCGCTTTGTCAAGTTAAATGCATCCTTACCAAGGTGTTGAAAATTTTATATTAACAGTCAATTTAAAAATCATGCATTCAGATTTGTGTAACTTACAATGGGCTGATTCTCCACAAATTAGTGTCATTACTATGACAACCAATTTCAATGTGACTAGAAACTGGTGTCTGAATACACACACACACACACACACACATACTATATATATATGTTACATTGGGCATCAAATTGGCTAGAAACGGGCCTGCATGTTATAATTAGAATGAAATGTTTGGTTTAATCATTAAAGAGAAACAGCTCTAATTTTAATATTTATTTGATGTGCATTTTAAATATATTTTGGTTGCTTAGCGCTCCAGGAAGCCCTTAAATTCTTACTCAAGGAAGCTCCTGGTCTCGAAGATCATAAATCATCACAGATTGTGGCATTTATGAGGTAAGATCTCATTCAAAGGTAAAACAAAATATATATATATATATCCTTAAGCTGCTTCTCATGTTTACATTGAAATCATCTTCGTTTCTCAAAGGGAAACCTACAACTTGGAAAGAACCATATGTAAACAGTATGTTGCTCATAGAAGATCAATTTTGATCAATTTTGACACAAACCATATTTAAAACTCTCAGTTTGGCCCTCCTGTCACTTACAACTCAAAAACTTGCATTGCAACAAATGTAGTTGAGTCCCAAATAAATGGTAACCTAAAATTATTGCTTTTACTTAAAGGAGGGACTGTCAGTTGATCAATGAGCTTTGCTGCAAGCATTATTCACATCATGTTACAAAGTAAGTAAAATCATACTACTTTCAATTTCATCACCTTTACTGGTTCCCTTTTTAACAGTTTGTATTCCTATTTTGTTTCCGTTAGGACTCATGAAAATAAAATATACTTTGAAGTGGGGGATAAAGTATGCTGCACAAAAAATGGCTATATCTCAGAAGCAGATAATGAGAACATGGAAGAAGAGCATGCACATGATATTGCTGGAACGTCCCAAGATATTCCAAGTACCCAAAGAAAAAATGAACAGAAGCAAGTGAAAAAAGAAAGAATGTGCAATGGGGAAATTTTCTTCATTAAAGCGGTGAAGTGTTTGGGAAAATGCCTTGATTTGATATTGTCTTGCTTTTTTTTACAATACTAAAAAGTCTTTAATCTGAAATATGTGGTGTTAAAGTAAACTGACATCAATTTGTGAGCAGTTAGAATGATTACATGAATTTGATTGGTGCATTTTTATCATATTTTTCATCCAAACCCAGGATGTAATTGACAAGGATATGGGAGCAAGATGCAAAACAAGACGCTACTTGACCCTAGATGATGAAAACGGCCGTGTGGTGACTTCTAACTACAGTGAACTACAGAAAGAGTGTAAACTGTGCCATGCTTGGGCAAGAACCATTCACACCTTTCAGGTCTACAGTTCACACATACACTCTGGATGATCTTTGTTTAAAATGAACACCTAATATTAGCATCTGTCTCAGTTTCATGCAACTAATCATGTTTTGTCTTCACCTTAGGGCTCGGAGGCTGAAACAATTGTGTACGTTCTTGGAAATACCTTTGTTCAAAACTGGCAGCACGTATACACTGCGGTGACGCGCGGTCAGAAGCGTGTGTATGTGGTGGGTAGAGAGCGTGATCTAGCAAGAGCCATTGAGAAAAGGATCACCCCTCGTAACACACGACTGCGTGGCCGTGTCAAGGAGATAGTTGCCCAACTAAATTTTGAGGACTCTTTCACTCAGTCTGATTGCAGTCCAGACTCAAAGCGTCAGAGAGTGAACTAATAAAGGTGACAGAGTAAAACATGTGTAAATGATCAAAAGTACACTGATATTCTTTTTAACCTATGGCCTACTCTTGCTCTAGCAAACCACTTCAGAAGAGCCTCCATTGGAAAGCAGAAACTGAAGTCCCAAATATCACAGCAAGGAGCTGATTATTCCCTGATGATTCCTAATTCAAGATCTAATTCAAACCAGTGCAAATACAAAGTCTCAGGATATTTACTTTAAAACAAATATGCTGTATTTGAAAGAAACGATTGCACTATTTCTTTTTCAGTAATGATAGAATACATTTTATTTCTATTATTGTTAACTTTCTGAAATTAGGTAGTCTTAATAATGCGTTTGTATAAGTGATTATACTATTGACATTATGTGGCACTGTCTTACCCTAGTATATGAATATATTATAATATATCAAATATTAATCATGTAATCAGATTTTGTGCGTGTGTGTTTGTTAAGTTTGAATTATACTTTTTATTACAATATAACGTATTTGTTCTCAGCTCTGCATCTTCCCTATTTTACTTTTGACTGCATATTCTAACTGTTTTTGATGGCATGTTTTTATGTTATTTTTTATTTTGATTATTACTTTGTCTGAATGGCATGTAATTGGATGTGCACATCTAACATTTCAGCACAATTGTCAATTTACAATGAACAATAAATCAATATTAAGAATGATTAAAATAATTTATGTTGATTTCTTTGTTAATCGCATTTAAAATACATCTACATGCAGTTTGATGTTCATGTTATCTTTATGCTATTTTTATCCTCCCTTTGGTTTGTTAAAAAAATTAAAAAAGTAAAATAAAATAAAAAGTAGCTGACTGCAGATTTATCGAGCTTGAAAGATTACATTTGGGACCAGAAAGAAAATGATAATAATTACATATAGAATTATTAATTTAATATAGGTTTATTTAGTTTTTGTTTAACCTTTTTTATAATGTTATAAAATAGGTTTTGCATGCAATTAATAAATAAAAATGAAAATTATTTTTTCCCTATACTCTTGAATAAATGCATTTTATTTTGTAATACTATGCCTGATAGTTTTGTTTATTTTTGACTTGTTTAGTGAATCCATTGACAGGAAGCTGCAAATAAACTGATCGGACTTTTATTTTGGCGTAATGCCAAAGTAGTGACTTGTTTACAGTCAACGAGTCAAGAATTGAACCGCGAACTGCCGAAATCTTCAAACATGGCGCTGCAAAGTCCCACCGCTGGACTAAAAACCATAACTGGTTACATTTTGCCCGAACGACACGCTGTACAGTCAAACCAAGAAGATGTTTCTGAGAGTGAAGATGAAGAAGAGGAAACACAGCCCGAGTTTCTGGACATGAAAGAGATGGATTCTGTTTCATCTGGGGGAAACATGTTTAAATCTTCCGTGGTAGCGTCAAAAGAAGGTAAAACAACACATTTACTAACATTTGTTATCCCTTGGTTGTTTAATTGTTAAATGATCACAAGGTGAAAAAAATAAACAGGTGTAACAAGTAAACATAGCTGTGGATAGATAAAACACAAAATATTTTTATTGTTTACTTTGCAAGTCACGTAATGTTAACCATGTTTACGTTTTACGCGGTTGCAGGTAAACCGTGTTTATATTGTTTCATTGTAATAAGAAAACAAAGTATCAATGTTTACATATGGACGTTTTTTATGTGTTAAATTGGGGGTAAAAGTATTCATCATAAAACATAACAAATGTTATAAGTTACTCTTTGTATTTTGTTTTTGATAATGCCTTTTCCCGTGTAATGTTTATCTTGTATGCCATTTTTTTCACTTTCAGCCATGTTTGCTTAATTTGTAATTTCCTCTCTTAAATTGTTACTGTAATTCCTTATATTGTAAAATTATAAATCTTTACATTTTGAGTAACGTTAACCTGTGAACACCAAAACAAGCATGTCACGTCACTGACCTGCAAGTAGTGATGGATTTGTTTATTTACTTTGTTACAGGTATCCTTTGTTACAGTCTACCTGTTACAAGAAAACATAATTATATGTAAAGGTTATTTAGTTACAAAATCGCATGTTTACAGTTTTCACTGTTAAAATTAATCTTATTACAGATAATGTTGCTATAACAAAGCGTTTAGTACAATCAACATTGTTATGTCTAAATACTGTAAAAATCTACCTTTCATTTTGTCTCACTTCTTGAAGATAATGAAGCTTATTTGTACATTAACTCACTTGTATTATTTTTGTTTATATACATATAGTCTTTGTTTATGGACCAAAAGGCCTCATGCATGTCTTATCATTTTCTTTTGCAGTTCCATTCATGGCCGGTAATAAGATGTATCAGGTTGATGGCCGTTTTCCCCTCCATGACCCCTGGTGGGAGGTTACCTGTACAATTCGCCAAGGCCGGCACAAAAATTTTGTTAAAGGCTTCCCCTCCTACAGACTCCGTACTGATCTGGGAACAGAGGGCCGGTCACTTGTGTCTCTCTTTCTTAAAGCATGTAAGGCAGAACCTGACTTTGTTAACTTGTTTATGGAGTGGTTGCCCAACGACAGATGTGTGGAGCTTGGCAATGTGCTGGACGTCCTGCAGGATTTTGAAGATTCATCTCCTGAGAATAAACCTGTGGCTAAACAGCTCAAGTCAAATGTCAATCGCTCAGGTTGGAAATGTATACCATTTTTGCTTATATAATTTGTATGACACATGTAAAGTGATTTTTGGTAGAATTATTACATTTAGCAAAAATTCTAAACATGTTTTGTCGTAAAACAAAGACACAGAAGACCCTGGGCACAACCAGACCTGAAGTAACTTTCTAGAGCTTAATCTGATGCCTGAACCTTAAATAGACATTTCTGCATGTATAATGAATATGAAAAAGTGATACTGATATCATAATCATGTCTATGTACTTTAATCAAAACAGCGGCTTGGACACACATTCGAGTTGCCAGCTTGTACCCTGAAATCATGAAATACTTACCGACATTGCTGCCAGGCCAGTTTATGGACATAATAAACAAAGGAAGGATGGATCACGTGCCAAAAACTTCTAAGCGAGATGATTCTACAACTACAGAAGGAAGCGATACAAATGTATTGGCCAAACTTGAGGAGCTCATTAAAACTGATGTATGGAAGCTGGGCTTCAATTATGTAAGATGGCTACTCTGATGGTTTGGTTTGAAATCTTAAGCTTACTTTATTTCCTGCATTGTTTTTTTTTTATTGTTTAATATGAATATTTTTCAACAGATCATGTTTAAAGAATTACGTCTGGTCCGGTGTGAAGCACAAATGGAGGCCTTCAAGCTCTGTCATTTATTTTGGAGTATCCCGGTGCTGCAACGTAATGCCTTGCTGTTGTATACAGAACTGAAAAGACACTGCAGAGCCACTGGTAGCACATACGCCGACCGGGAGCTGCTGGAGAAGAATATATCGAATGAGACGGGACATCTGGGCACCTGGGAAGCTTTAAGTTTCCTTGTGGAGCAGGGGGTGCTTAAAAGAGAAGGTGACAGGGTGGCACTTCGGAACCTCTTCGGCTACGAGAAAGGCATTGCCGAATGCTTGAGGGGCCTTGTTGAGGGAGACCCCTGGAAGATCCACTTGGATGTGAGAGAGGTTCTTCGTGAAGCTCAACTGGATAGATTAAGGGCGAAGGCCCGGGAAAACCACAGTATGACTCTCTCTAAGAAATCTAAGGCTGATGCAAAAACGTCAGTTTCAGAAGCACAAAATGACATTGTTCAGGAGGTTAAGGTTGAGCACATGGATCTTGCGTTTCCTCAGCCTGATACTTCAAGCGCAGTCCATCACAATGGAGCAATTACAACATGTGATTCTTCTCAGTGCTATGAAATTACAAAGCTCACTATTAAGGAGGAAAGTGTAACTTCAGACTCAGACTCCTCAAATGACTCCACTAACTTTGACATTGATCCCTCAACTATAGAGTTAGACCCCGATCAAGTGCGAGCAGCAGAAATGATGTGCACCAACCCAGTGACTGTGATCAGTGGGAAGGGGGGTTGTGGGAAGACCACAGTGGTCAGCCTGGTGTTTAAGGCGGCCATGGAGCAACAGACAAGTGACAGAGAAGAGGTGCTGAAGGCCTGTGAGGACTTTCAGAATGACTCTCAGGGGTCCAGTAATGGTCTGCTGTCAGATGTTCACAAGGAGAAAAAAGATAATGAAAGTAGTGACAGTGATGAAAAGCCTGTAGAGGTTCTCCTCACTGCTCCTACAGGAAGAGCTGCTTCACTTCTCACCAAGAGAACCGGTTTCACTGCTTATACTATGCACCAGGTATAGTCTGCGACTCTGCGTAACATAACATAACTTTACATTACATCGAATTTCCTGATATAACCTTACATGACTTAAAAATTACATACAAACATAAGGATTAAAATAATACACTAGATATAACTTTACATGACTTAATTTCTTCTGCAACATAACATAATGTTACATAAACAATTGTACACAACATAACAATATAAACACAAGTTAACATATATTTACACTACATATCATAACAACTTTACATATAACTGTATTTCACAGCTGCATAAAATTTTAATGATGGTACATGTCTTAAACTTTACATTATATTAGATAAAGTGTCATAATATAGTAATACTAATAATAATATAACTTTACTAACTTAATCATAACCACTTTACATAGTATTTCGCAGCATTATATGCCATAAACATTACGTAAAATTTCAGAACTTAATGTTAATTATTGTATTAATTTTTTTTTACAGTGGAACATTGTATTTGATAACATAATGTTACATATACAGTACATAACGTAATACTACTTAATATTTCTTGACATTTAAACAGCATTTACATTTACTTAACTTTAGAAAACATTTCATACATCACACTTGTACAAGGTTTGTTAATGGTTAATGCACTGTTGCTGTTTTAACGTGTTTCAGTTGCTTTAAATACCTTGTATTAGTTACATATATTACACACAAAAAATCCCCATTCTTTTAGGTTTTATGGAGTTTCATGAACACAAAAAAAGATGGAAGTGGAAATCCTGAGGCATGGAAGTTCTCAAAGGTGCGGGTGCTGGTGGTCGACGAGGGGAGCTTGGTGTCTGTTCAGATCCTGCACTCTATTCTCAGCATGCTTACCAAACACGCAGAACTCCAGAAGTTCATCCTTTTGGGTAAAGGCATATTGCGTGCATAATACTTTTTTTTAGGGTTTATTTACAATGCATTTTATTGGCAACATTATTCTATAGCTTAAGTACCTTCTTGTATTACTATTAAACAAGCAAAAACATTTATCTGTCTCTGCAGGTGATGTGAGACAGTTGCCCAGCATTGAGCCTGGAAACACACTGTACGATCTGTTTACAGGTCTCGGGAAGGTCCGGTGGGCCATTGAGATGCGGACCAACCATCGTTCAGAGTCTGAGCTCATCGTCAGAAACGCTGGAGTGTGAGCAGATAGTTTGAATTCTTAAATGTTTTATAGGGTTATATAAATTAATACAATCTTCCTCCTTTTACTACCTTTGTGGTTCACAGACTGCCGTGTGTGTGTTTGTTTAATATGGACTCAAACCTTTATTAATTATACTTTTGTTATTTCCATAAACTTTCAGCATCTCAGAGATGGGTATAAAAAAACATTACAGTCCTCTGGAGTTTGATGCCACTGTAAACATGATGAGACCTTCCAAAGTGCCATCTGACAAAAGGTTCATTTTTGTCCAAATCTGTGGTGAAAATGATGGATTTGGTAAGTGAGCAGTTATGAAAAATGTGAACATGTTGGATGTTTTTCAGTGCATTTATTCTTTTTATAACACTTTGTTTTTATAAGCTGGGACTGTAGAATGATGTGTGGTAATTACACTGTGACTGTGCCTCAGAAGCACATCAATTGCTCATGCATCAAAGGTGTGAACCTGACGGCCCGTGCAATCAGAATAACAAAAGAAACAGATTTAGATCACATATTGGTTCCTGTATGTCTAGCATATTGCAGGATTTCAAAGGATAGTTCCTGAAAACACACTTCCTGTCATCTGTGAATCATTCGACACCTTGGGTTGACATCAGTCAATCAATCCAGAAGCTAGACAGCCATCTTCAATACATTTCACTCCCCACAAGCACTTTGGTGCAAGTTTATTGCAATTATAATAACAAAAGCTCTTGACGAACATTATTGGATGAGGTGTAATGTTACGAATTCACTATAATGGGCAAAATGTCTGTATTTGAAGTTTTTTTAATCATATTTTGCTGCATAGACCTCCAGGATGCCATTACATTCTTACTTCAGGAAGGTCCTGGACTGGAGGATCATAAATTGTCACAGTTTGTGGCTTTCAGAAGGTAAGACCGATTACACTTTGTCACACTATGCTGAGAATCTTTTTCAGCAAATGTTGTCGCTGAGGCTAAAATTGCTGTTCTTACTGTTCACAGAAAGGACTGCGAGTTGATCAATGAGCTTTGTTGTAAACATTATTCTAAACATATTACAAGGTGTGTGAATAGAAGTTATTCCTTTTCTTATAACTAAATAAGTAGGACCTTTATAGGTTATGTTTTTAGCAAATATTTTGGTGTTAATATTCAGTTTCATTCATTTCAGGACTTCCAAAAACAAATTGAACTTTCAACCAGAAGATAAAGTTTGCTGCACTAAGAATGGCTATGTGACAGACCATGAGAAGAAGAAAGAAGTAGTGACTTCCTCTGATACTGCCAGAGCTGAACAAGACCGCGCTCGGTCTTCCCATGATGATGCTGGAAATCAGACACAAAATGAACAGACGAAAGAGAAGAAAAAACGACTGTGCAATGGGGAAATTTTCTTCATTAAAGATGTACTGATTATTTATTTAGCAATTTATATATGTTTTCATTTAATAATCCCCAAATTCTGGCTGGAGAAATAGAAAAAGTCTTTTTTAAATTCTTTTTAAATTCTAAATGCTTAGTTTTAAGTACATGAGTAATTATATATAAATTTAACTTGCCATTGTTATTGTTCATCAATAACAGGATGTGACTAAAGAGGATGAGGAAAACGGACGTAAAATGATACGCTTCCTGACACTAGATGATGACAATGGATGTGTGGTGACTTGTAGCTACAGGGAGCTACAGAGAGAGTGTAAACTGCGCCATGCTTGGGCAAGAACCATTCACACCTTTCAGGTACTGATCCTTTTTGTTAATTTATGGCCCCATTCACACCTGACATCAGCATTTGTTTCAGCTTCATGCAGCTCTTTGTTTTCTCACTTTAGGGCTCAGAGGCCGAAACTATTGTGTACGTTCTTGGAGACAGCACTGCTCAAAACTGGCAGCACGTATACACTGCAGTAACACGCGGTCAGAAGCGTGTTTATGTGGTGGGTAGAGAGCGTGATCTAGAAGAAGCCATCAAGAGATGGATCATCCCCCGTAACACACGATTGTGCCGCTTCGTCACGAACGTAGTTTCCCAGCAATGTCCTGAAGTCTCGTTGACTCAGTCTGCCTTCAGTCAGAATCAAGTAGAAACTCCTGTGAACCACGGTTTCGGCCCTTCACAGTCTACACCAGTGGCCTCGCAGACCCCTAGTCGCCACCACTCGAAGCTGTCCAGACCTTCATGTATACGCCACCTCTATGAAGATCAAAATGAACGAAGCCATCAAACATCAAACGATATCTGTTTACAAGATGATGTAGCATTCACTCAAACTTACTCTTGGTCACCTATGGACAGTTGCGATGAGCCAAGCAAAATGCACAATGAAAATGCATTCGAATTATCCAATCATGTTGATAATGCACCATTGTTAGAAGAGGTCAGCTCTCCCTCGAATGAATGCAGTAGGGGCTCTAAACGGGTTATCCCTGTAGACATCTGCTCTACACCAACTAAACAACCAAAGGTAATGGATGCAATAGAACATCTGGAAATGATCAACAAAAAATGTGTCATTATGTAACTGTGATTAAAAAAATAATAATTGCTAACTGTTTAATAGATGAAGATCTCAATAAGCTTTACTTGCCACATGTACATTGGTGCAATGACATTATAATTGTGCAATGATGAAGAAATATGTATTTACACTAATATATTATAAATTAAATAAGATGCAGCAAAGCAATGAACTAAAAAGTGCAAACAGATGTCCATGTATTATCAAACACTCAATTGAATATGCAGAAATAATCATTTTAATGGAATGATGTGTCAGATCTTTATATTTAAGATTATAAAATTCATTGCAAATTATTTTCAAAATGTATAATATATAATGTCCATGTGATATTATTGGAAATTTAAGTCCTATACTAAAGGTTTTTTGGCTGAATGTGCATAACATTCTGTCATCTCCTCTCCAGCAAACCACTTCAGAAGAGTCTCCGCTGGGCAGCTCAAGGCTGAAGCTTCTGTCCATTACCAGTCCCAGCCCCAAATCTGGCAGGCAGCTCTTCCCAGACAAATCATGTTCTCACAGGAAACAGCCTTAGTGTGGTCCGTGCCAAGACCACATGTCGAAGCTGTAAAGAATGTAATTAATGCGTTTTTTGGGGTGTGGTTTTCAGAGGATTTGGATGAGCACGAGTTAGCATTTACATAACGATTAATTATTAATAATTTGCTAGTTTCACTCATGATTTCTCTAAAATACTGTTTAATAATAGTCATAAGAAAAAGAACGCCAAGAATAACTATATCCTGTTATATATTGTGATACTATGGAAGAAATGTGTGAGTTCCATTTGAAGTCAGACATCTTTAGAAAAACATTATTTTTAAATCATATGTAACTAACAATTGTGTAAAAGAATGATAAAATCTGAAATTTGCCATTTTACACACCAATACAAGAAAATGTTATCGTATCTAGATCAGATTTGTAATTGAAGCTTGTCCTTGTTTATTACGATGTCATTTTAAAATACTTTTATATATTTATCTAATATCTTGCTAGCAGGATATTAAAAAAAAGAAAGAAAGAAAAAACTCCCCTCAGTGTTTATATAATGTAAATCAAAGTTTCTATCTATTAGGGCCAGAGCAATGTTTTGATTCTAGACTGAAGAATTTAGGATTTCTTAACAACGGTTAGGATGCACTTTAAAATCTCATTAAGGTTTGATTGGTCATTGTATTGTTATTGTTGCCATAATTTCACTTTTTATTTAAAGCCTGAAGGATGTGACAGGTTATTTTAAAAGCTCAGCATGACAGTTGTCTAACAATAAACCATTGAACAGTAGCATTTTTGTTTGTTTGTTTATTCAAATTCAAATGCCTGCTTGATCTATGTGTATGAAATATTCTTGTCCTTTTAACTTCACTTTTAATATATTTCAATATACACATTTTGTATAAATTAAACATTTAAAATGTAAGTTAATTTAAAAGTTTTTAAATTTAAATTTAAAGCTGCATTGGGTAATTAGTGTAAATATTTTACATTGCACATTAAGTACTTTGTTATATTGATTAAAATATTTTTTGTATACTTATGCATACTTTCGCATACATAAGAGAATGTCAGTGTCCGATACTCTCTTGTCTGACACTGACTCTTATTTTTCCTGTTTAAAATAAGTAGATTCATATATTATTTCCCTTCAAAAAGAAATCCCACTGCTCTAGTGTGATTTTGGAGCCTTCACTAACGTTAGTTAAAAAAAAAGAAAAGAAAGAACGTCATCATTCTACGCCTTACGTATTGTGGAATGATTGGCTGAAAGAGTGA